>NC_134850.1:66151370-66454401 GCF_965363235.1 Mytilus galloprovincialis | reverse complement strand
TGTTGTATGGCCTGATAGTTGTTTACCAAATAATCTTATAATTGTGCAGTTTAGGAATCACTGGAACAATCACAGAATGATTGGAACTTTCTAGAATGATCCTTATAAAAGATGCGTAATTTAAACTTCTACGTTATTCCAGAAACTTCCGTTGTAACTTTCCAGGATTTTCCACAATGTTCCATTATAGAGTGTTCTAGAAATTTTCCATTGACAACACTATATATACAGACACTAAAGTTAAACTCTCATAATTTAAACTTGGACATAGACATTGATAGACATTAGTATTCACAGCATTTGGATTGACACTTTTATTCTACAAACAACATCATACTGGATTGTGACCTTAGTAGTGAACATAATATTCAGATTGGATTCCGAAAGATTTCCGGATACAGATAAAGATAACAGATTGGACTCATATTTTGACAGTTAAGTTAACAGTAAATTTTGTGTAATACCTTTTGTAAACTTTTGTATAATAAATATTGTTAAATTTTACTATTGATTTGTGTCTTTTGTTGGCTACAATTTAAAGGCGATTTCTGGCCGTAACAGAAATTGGGGGCTCGTCCTGGGATCTTAAAAATATTTTATTCAAAATTTGTTTAGTATTTGTATTATAACTAGCCAACAAAATTCTACAAAATGGCATTTGATGCTGGTAAATTTTTGAAAACGCCAGACCTGGAGAGTTTTGATAATTTAAAGAAAGACGAATTAGTGTTGCTTGCTAAACATCTGCAGTTAAATTTTAAAGTATCTATGAGAAAACAAATTATAAAAAATTTGGTTATAGACAAATTAGTTGACGCAGAAATTTTAGGTGAAGAGGCTCTTGAACTTAAGGTCGAAAATGTAGATGCCTTTAAATTAAAACAGCTTGAATTAGAACATGAATTTAAATTAAAACAAGCAGAACTGGAAATGAAGGAAAGGTTGGAAATAGAGAGAAAAGAAAAAGAAGATGAATTTAAATTAAAAGAACTGGAAATGAAGGAGAGGGAGAAAATAAAAGAAGATGAATTAAAATTAAAAGAACTTGAAATGAGAGAAAGGCTAGAGATGGAAAAACTGAAAATTGAAATGGTCAAAGAAGAAAGCAACACTAAAGTCCAGTCGAAATCAGATTATTTTGATGCAGCAAAAAATATACGTTTGGTTCCAAAATTTTGTGAAAAAACAGTCGATAAATATTTTCCACAGTTTGAGAAAATTGCTAATAATTTGAAATGGCCAAAGCCATATTGGACTACAATGCTACAAAGTGTTTTTGAAGGAAAGGCCGCTGAAATATACTCTGCACTTCCATCAGAAAAAAGTTCCGATTATGACACCGTGAAACAGGAAATTTTGAAAGCCTATGAGCTAGTACCAGAAGCATATAGACAGAAATTTAGATCTTATAAAAAGTTTGATTCGCAAACCTATGTGGAATTTGCTCGGGAAAAAGAAGATCTATTTGATAAATGGCTTACTTCAAAGAAAACAAAAAACAATTTTGATCAACTAAGACAATTGATGTTATTAGAAGAGTTTAAACAATGTGTTCATTCAGAATTAAAAACACATTTAGACGACAAAACTGTTGAGTCAATACATGATGCGGCTGTAATTTCAGATAATTATACTCTTTCACATAAAAGAAGTTTCAAGAGTCAAAATGTTAATACTTCCAGTGGAAATTACAAAAATCAAAGCACTGAGCGTACTGATAGTAAGCCTGTTCCACAGAATAAGAGTCAGTCCAGTTATAATATGTCTAGTCCAAAATTTGATACTTTTGAGAAGAAGTCACTGACTTGTGCTTATTGTAAGAAGATTGGTCACCTGATGGCTGATTGTTTTAGACTCCAGAAGAAGAATGAACGAGATAATAAGCCGAAGACCAGTGCTTGTACGACACCTTATATTACCAGTACATTGGAATGTCCTGCGCGTCAGGCTTTTAAGTCCAGTTTTTGTGATTACATGGAGGAATACAAACCCTTTATGTCTGATGGGTTTGTTTCTATTGTTGATGATACCACTCTTCAGCCTATTAAGATTTTACGGGACACTGGAGCTTCTCAGTCTTTATTGTTAGAAGGTGTGTTGCCTTTGTCCGAGAAGACTTCTGTTGGTGCCTCCGTTTTGTTACAAGGTGTAGAGTTAGGTTGTATAGATGTTCCTCTCCATCGTATTTATCTGAAGTCAGATTTGATAACTGGACCAGTTGTTGTAGGTGTTCGTCCTAATCTCCCTGTTGAGGGTGTTACCTTATTGCTAGGAAATGATCTAGCTAGGAACAAAGTGGTTGCTGAACCAATTGTTACCAGTGAACCAGTGGTGGATGTTAAATCACCTGAAGATGATGCTGAATTGTATCCAGCTTGTGTTGTTACTAGGGCGATGGCTAGAAAACAACAAAATGAGAATTTGCAAGAAGACAAGTTTGATTACATGGACCTTTCTGACACTTTTATAGCTGATATTGAAGATCTTGGTAAATCAGAAAAGGTTTTTATAAAACCACCTAGTGTTAACAAAAATGTTATTATGCCATGGCCAGATGTAAACAGCCATTCATTAGACCGAAATAATTTACTCGAAGAACAACATAAAGACCCTGAGGTTCTTCAGCTCAGCCAGAGGGCTCAACCACAGGAGAAAGCAGACAAAGTGGCCGAATGCTTTTACCATCAGGACGGCATTTTAATGAGGAAGTGGAGGCCTCCTGATGCTACCCCAGAGGAGGAATGGAGAGTGGTGTACCAAGTGGTGGTGCCTAAAGTTTATAGGCAAGAAATTATTGGTCTTGCCCATGACACCCCCTTTGCTGGACACTTAGGTATAAGGAAGACTTGCCTAAAAATATTGCAACATTTCTACTGGCCCAGACTTAGAAACGATGTTGCAGAATACTGCAAATCATGCCATATATGCCAGGTTGTTGGTAAGCCTAACCAGAAAATACCACCAGCACCTCTTCTGCCTATTCCAGCCTTTGACGAACCTTTCAGCAGAGTTCTAATTGACTGCGTTGGACCTTTACCAAAGACCAAGACTGGAAATGCGTATTTATTGACGATCATGTGTACATCTACCCGCTTTCCTGAAGCTATTCCGCTCAGAAATATCAAGACACCTACTATCGTCAAAGCTTTGATCAAATTTTTCACATTAGTAGGACTTCCTAAGTCTATACAGTCCGACCAGGGATCAAATTTCATGTCGGGTTTATTTCAGCAAGTCGTATACCAGTTAGGGATTGCTCAGTACAGATCAAGTGCTTATCATCCAGAATCTCAAGGTGACTTAGAACGTTTTCATCAAACATTGAAGAACATGATTAGAACTTTTTGTCTTCAATTTGACAGAGACTGGGATGATGGAGTTCACTTTCTACTTTTTGCGGTTCGAGAGGCTGTTCAAGAATCCCTTGGATTTAGTCCCATAGAGTTGGTATTTGGTCATACTGTAAGGGGACCATTAAAATTGATTAAGGAAAAGTGGCTTACTGAACATACTGACTTGAATCTTTTAGACTATGTATCTAGATTTAAAGAAAAATTGTTTACTGCTTGTCAAATTGCTCAGAAAAACTTAAAAAATGTACAGAACAAAATGAAAATATGGTATGATAAAGATGCCAGGGACAGAATTTTTGAGCCTGGTGATAAGGTACTTGTATTTCTGCCAGTCCCTGGACATCCTTTACAGGCTAAATATTGTGGTCCTTATACAATAAAGAGTAAAATTAATGATTTGAATTATATTGTAAAAACTCCAGGTCGGCGCAAACAAAATAGAGTGTGTCATATTAATATGTTAAAACCATATTTTGAGCGTACTAATGTACTATGTGATAGTAAACCAGTTGCCACTTTAGGCATGGTTAAATTTGAGAACAATCATGACAAACCAGATGTAATTGAACCAACTTTTAGTTGTAAAACTATGGAAGAGACAGTTAGATTGAAAAATTCAGAAATTTTGTCAAATTTAGATTCAAAACTTGCACATCTGTCTTTTGATCGTAGAGAAGAAATAAAAACTTTGGTATTTTCTTTTAAAAATCTTTTTCCAGATGTGCCAAACAAAACCACTGCTGTTTGTCATGATGTTGATGTAGGAGATGCTTCTCCAATTAAGCAACATCCTTATCGGCTCAATCCACTCAAACTTGAAGTTATGAGAAAAGAAATTAAATATATGCTTGACAATGATATTATTGAACCGAGTCACAGTGAATGGAGCTCTCCTTGTCTCCTTGTGCCAAAACCAGATAAAACTTTTCGTTTCGTGACTGATTTCAGAAAAGTAAATTCAGTCTCAAAATCTGATTCCTATCCGATTCCAAGGATAGACGATTGTATTGACAATATTGGTCAAGCAAAATTTGTGAGCAAATTTGATTTATTGAAAGGTTATTGGCAAGTTCCATTGACACAGAGAGCTCGTGAAATATCAGCTTTTGTTACACCAGATGGCTTATTTCAATATACTGTAGTGCCATTTGGCATGAAAAGTGCTCCAGCTACATTTCAAAGAATGATCAATAATGTTATAAAAGATTTAGACTGTTGTTATGCTTATATTGATGATCTTATTGTATGTAGTGATAGCTGGGAACAGCATTTAACACATTTGTATGATACTTTTGATAGATTGTCACAATCAAATTTGACTGTTAATCTTGGTAAAAGTGAATTTTGTCAGGCCACTGTTGATTATTTAGGGCATACAGTTGGCCAAGGTCAAGTAAAACCTATTATGGCTAAAGTGGAAGCTATTTCCAAATTCCCACCTCCTACAAATAGAAAACAACTTATGAGATATTTAGGCATGATTGGATTTTACAGAAAATTTTGTTCAAATTTTGCTACTGTTGTTCAACCATTGACTCATCTTTTACGGAAAGATTCTAAATTTATCTGGAGCGGAAATTGTCAAAAAGCTTTTTAAAATAGCAAATCACTTTTAATTAATAGTCCAGTTCTGATTACTCCAGACTTTGAAAAACAATTTAAACTTGCCGTTGATGCAAGCGATGTAGGAATAGGAGCTGTTTTATATCAAGAGACAGATGATAATGTTGAAAAACCTATATCATATTTTTCTAAGAAATTAGATAAACATCAGAAAAATTATTCAACTATTGAAAAAGAGTGTTTTGCAATGTTGTCAGCACTTCAACATTTTGATGTATATTTGAATCCCACTGTATATCCTATTCTTGTTTATACTGATCATAATCCTCTCACCTTCATGCATAAAATGAGAAACAAGAATCAGAGGTTGACTAGGTGGAGTTTATTGTTACAGGAATATGATGTAATTGTAAAACATATTAAGGGTAAAGATAATGTAATAGCTGATGCTTTATCTAGAGCTTATTAAATCACTTTGTATATATTATGTATTTTTGTTCATATTATTCATGATAAGTTTTTGTTACACTAAAACTTCTTTTAAGGGGGGAGGTGTTATGATATTGTAATTATTATGTTTATTTATGTTGGCCTAATTTGTGTTGTATGGCCTGATAGTTGTTTACCAAATAATCTTATAATTGTGCAGTTTAGGAATCACTGGAACAATCACAGAATGATTGGAACTTTCTAGAATGATCCTTATAAAAGATGCGTAATTTAAACTTCTACGTTATTCCAGAAACTTCCGTTGTAACTTTCCAGGATTTTCCACAATGTTCCATTATAGAGTGTTCTAGAAATTTTCCATTGACAACACTATATATACAGACACTAAAGTTAAACTCTCATAATTTAAACTTGGACATAGACATTGATAGACATTAGTATTCACAGCATTTGGATTGACACTTTTATTCTACAAACAACATCATACTGGATTGTGACCTTAGTAGTGAACATAATATTCAGATTGGATTCCGAAAGATTTCCGGATACAGATAAAGATAACAGATTGGACTCATATTTTGACAGTTAAGTTAACAGTAAATTTTGTGTAATACCTTTTGTAAACTTTTGTATAATAAATATTGTTAAATTTTACTATTGATTTGTGTCTTTTGTTGGCTACAATTTAAAGGCGATTTCTGGCCGTAACATGATTGTATGTATTTTCGATGTTAATTGCTGGTGTTTACAATGTTGATTGTATGTATTTTCGACGTTAATTGCTAGTGTTTGTAATGTTGATTGTATGTATTTTCGATGTTAATTGCTGGTGTTTGCAATGTTGATTGTATGTATTTTCGATGTTAATTGCTGGTGTTTACAATGTTGATTGTATGTATTTTCGACGTTAATTGCTGGTGTTTACAATGTTGATTGTTTGTATTTTTGACGTTGATTGCTGGTGTTCGTAATGTTGATTGTATGTATTTTCGACGTTGATTGCTGGTGTTTGCAATGTTGATTGTATGTATTTTCGATGTTAATTGCTGTTGTTTACAATGTTGATTGTATGTATTTTCGACGTTAATTGCTGGTGTTTACAATGTTGATTGTATGTATTTTCGACGTTAATTGCTGGTGTTTGCAATGTTGATTGTTTGTATTTTTGACGTTGATTGCTGGTGTTCGTAATGTTGATTGTATATATTTTCGACATTGATTGCTGGTGTTTGCACTGTTGATTTTATGTATTTTCGACGTTAATTGCTGGTGTTTACAATGCTGATTGTTTGTATTTTCGACGTTAATTGCTGGTGTTTGCAATGCTGATTGTTTGTATTTTCGATGTTAATTGCTGGTGTTTGCAATGTTGATTGTATGTTTTTTCGTCGTTGATCGCTAGTTTTTGCAATGTTGATTGTATGTATTTTTGGTGTTTATTGCTGGTGTTTGCAATGTTGATTGTATATATATTTTCGACGTTGATTGCTGGTATTTGAAATGTTAATTGTATGTACTTTCGGTGTTGATTGCAGCTGGTGTTTGCAATGTTGATTGCTGATTATTGAAATGTTTACTCTTGGTATTTGAGATGTTAATTGCTGGTGTTTGCAATGTTGATTGTATGTATTTTCGATGTTAATTGCTGGTGTTTGCAATGTTGATTGTATGTATTTTCGATGTTAATTGCTGGTGTTTACAATGTTGATTGTATGTATTTTCGACGTTAATTGCTGGTTTTTACAATGTTGATTGTTTGTATTTTTGACGTTGATTGCTGGTGTTCGTAATGTTGATTGTATGTATTTTCGACGTTGATTGCTGGTGTTTGCAATGTTGATTGTATGTATTTTCGATGTTAATTGCTGTTGTTTACAATGTTGATTGTATGTATTTTCGACGTTAATTGCTGGTGTTCGTAATGTTGATTGTATATATTTTCGACATTGATTGCTGGTGTTTGCACTGTTGATTTTATGTATTTTCGACGTTAATTGCTGGTGTTTACAATGCTGATTGTATGTATTTTCGATGTTGATTGCTGGTGTTTACAATGTTGATTGTATGTATTTTCGACGTTAATTGCTGGTGTTTGCATTGTTGATTGTATGTATTTTCGATGTTAATTGCTGGTGTTTACAATGTTGATTGTATGTATTTTCGACGTTAATTGCTTGTGTTTGCAATGTTGATTGTTTGTATTTTTGACGTTGATTGCTGGTGTTCGTAATGTTGATTGTATGTATTTTCGACGTTGATTGCTGGTGTTTGCAATGTTGATTGCATGTATTTTCGATGTTGATTGCTGGTGTTTGTAATGTTGGTTGTATGTATTTTCGACGTTAATTGCTGGTGTTTGTAATGTTGATTGTATGTATTTTCGATGTTAATTGCTGGTGTTTACAATGTTGATTGTATGTATTTTCGATGTTAATTGCTGGTGTTTACAATGTTGATTGTATGTATTTTCGACGTTGATTTCTGGTGTTTGCAATGTTGATTGTATGTATTTTCGACGTTAATTGCTGGTGTTTGCAATGTTGATTGTATGCATTTTGGATGTTGATTGCTGGTGTTTACAATGTTGATTGTATGTTTTTTTCGTCGTTGATCGCTAGTTTTTGCTATGTTGATTGTATGTATTTTTGGTGTTTATTGCTGTTTTTTTCCAATTTTGATTGTATATATATTTTCGACGTTGATTGCTGGTATTTGCAATGTTAATTGTATGTACTTTTGGTGTTGATTGCAGCTGGTGTTTGCAATGTTGATTGCTGATTATTGAAATTTTTAATCTTGGTATTTGAGATGTTGATTGCTTGTATTTGCATTGTTGATTGTATGTATTTTCGATGTTAATTGCTGGTGTTTGCAATGTTGATTGTATGTATTTTCGATGTTAATTGCTGGTTTTTGTAATGTTGATTGTGTGTATTTTCGATGTTAATTGCTGGTGTTTACAATGTTGATTGTATGTATTTTCGATGTTAATTGCTGGTGTTTACATTGTTGATTGTATGTACTTTCGATGTTGATTGCTGGTGTTTGCATTGTTGATTGTATGTACTTTCGATGTTGATTGCTGGTGTTTGCAATGTTGAGTGTATGTTTTTGCGATGTTCATTGCTGGTTATTGCAATTTTGACTATTGGTATTTGAGATGTCGATTGCTGATATTTGCTTTGTTGATTGCTGGTAAATTTGTAGAGTGTTTAAGTTTATGAAGAAAATATTAAATAGGACTGTTATAACCCATTGGTCAACGAGAGACCGTCTACATATGTCATATCCAATCTTTCTAATTCAAAACATAATAATATGAATGTTTAATTGTCTCTTATTCAGAGCACAGTATCCAACGTGTTTGAAGGTATATATGTTACAGTGAATTTGTATAATCAGTGATTATGTAGAATCCCTGAAATTTTCAGGGATTATGTAGAATCACTGGCCAGTTTAGGGATTATATATAGTCACTAAAATTTTCAGGGATTATGTATAATCACTAGAAAAAACGTCAGGGATTATACATAATAACTGAAATGAAGAAATAGTTTTATTTATAAAGGAAATGAATAAAAGTCAAATAATTTATGCAATAAAATAATATTAAAACAGCATTACACTGTATAAACATAAATTGTAAAATGTTAAGCACAAACTATCAAAATGATAACCCTATCTTTTAAAATGAAACGCACAATATATTAAAATGTTAAACACAATATATTAACATTGTATGGTGGACAGTTGTCTCATTGTCAATCATACCACATCTTCTTTTTTATATTCACATCTGTTTTATCACAATGTCCACATTTAAGAAAATATTTTTCTTTACATATCAGTCAAATCAAATTTTAAAAGAAATAAAGTGTTCATTTAAAACATCTGAAGGTACCCCCAAAAAAAGGGAATTAGCAACCTCGAACTGGTTCGAGTAAGATACCATGTTTTTTTTAGCCAGGCGATATCCTTTTTCAGACTTTTGGGTAACAATTACCGTAATGTTTTTTTGGATTCCCTTTCCTTTTTTTACCCTGTGGAATTGCTTTGAGAATATTACAAAAAATGCCAGCTTTCTCTTAAATTTTGTTCTAATTGTCAATCCTTAGTTTTTTCTATACATTTAGATGCGTAAGTTCTCTCTGTTTGAATTTCGTGTTCATTTGAACAAAAAAAAAATGTTCCATAAACTTCTTTGCCATTTGTTTTACATGTACCACAAAGAACATGCTCTGTGGATTTACAAATAGAACATGAATATCCATATGAAGCTTGCTTTTAATAAACAAACAATACATGTAAAGTTTCAACTTAATCTCGCAACCCTGTGTTGGTTATATCTTTAAGATCATCCTCTGAGTTTAAAAGCAAATTTTTTTCATCTGGCAAGGAATATGAAAGTAAAAAATGATAATTTGTCTATATATATATATATATATTTTTTTTTATCAAACGAGGGATCCTAAAACTATTCATAATTCCTGAAATTATATTAGGGAATTTGTAGAATAATTATCAAAATGTTCAGTGATTATGTAAAATCACTGGTCATTTTCAGGGATTATATATAATTACTGATGATATTAGTGATTCTACATATTCCCTGAAAAATCAGGGATTCTACATAATCCCTGATTATACAAATTCACTGTAACATATACAAAGAAATAATTTTTTTTGGTTTGACAATTTTTTAGGTTCACATTTGTCCAAAAGTCTGACATGTAACCAGTCATCATTACACATCCAAACCTTAGTCTCTTATATGATTTATATGCAAATTTCTAAAAAAAAAATCAAATCAGAAGTCTTAGAATAACTGACATCGTCATAGCCAATAAAAAATATTAAAAGACAAAAAAAATTTAAACAAAACAAAACACGGGACAAATGAACTAATGACCGCGGATATACTCAGGGGATTAACAGTTCTTGCCCTATAGATGGCATAAAAGTGAATGCAACAAAACAATACGATGGTGTTCTTACAAACCGTAAGCGAACATGGTGCCTCAATCTTTACGATAAGTATAACGTACAATGTTTCGACTTCTGCGATAAGAGTACGCAAACTAAGGCTAACTTTGTATACGTCAGATTACAGATAAGGTTGTTGGCCTCAAAGTACGATTTTACTTCAACATGAAAGAAATTATGTGGATTGGTCTGTCCACGTTTGTGCATTTTACAGAAGGTATATATAGTTTTATATATCAAATATACTAGCAATATGACACAAACCAATGGTTATTAAGGGGTAGAAATATGGCAATCCCTTGATTTCTCATCTTCGTGCATGCAGTTACTTAGGTGGGAGTCTGTTTTGTCGCACGGGTTATGCATACACGTCCATGTCCTGTGCGAATAGGGATCTTTATAATCATTCATCTTAAAGAGAAAGTGTCACGCCCTATGTACGTTACTGAATGATTCTAACAGGAGGGGAGAAATATACCAGAGGGACAGTCAAACTCATAGATCGAAAATAAACTGACAACGCCATGGCTAAAAACAGACAAACAATAGAACACAATACACAACATAGAAAACTAAAGAATAAACAACACGAACCCTACCATAAACTTGGTGTGATCTCTTTGAAAAGTATATACTTAGGTTGTTTACTTCAAGTAAAATGTCTATCCTGAATATTGACATATTTTCAGGGGGCAGTTCAAATTTTCGGCCTTTCATCTCGTTCAAATCCTACTTTCACGGCCTTCCTATTGTATTAATTGTTGAGAACAAGTTTAACATATTTGCCACTGAACGTTAATTAAACACAATCAATCAATCATTGATTTGACACTTTGTTTTTTCAAATCGATGAATAACTTTTAATTCTCTCTTATCTAAAAATTTAAAAATGTTTGATGTGTTTATAAAGCTGATACTAACAATGACCACTGCCCTTTTCTCGATCTTGATATCTATATCACTAATTATGGAAAGCTGAATACTAAAATTTATGATAAAAGGGATGATTTTTCATTTCCTATCGTTAATTATCCGTTTTTAGATGGTGACGTTCCCTTGTCACCATCTTACGGTGTTTATATATCTCAACTTGTACGATTCGCTCGTGTATGTAACAATGTTTTAGATTTTAACGAGAGAAATTTATGTATTACTGAAAAATTATTACACCAGGGTTTTCGATATCACAAACTAGTCAAAACATTTACTAAATTTTATCATCGGTATAAAGACATCATTCGTAAATATAGCTCAACATGCAGACTTCTAATACGTTCAGGTATTTCACATCCAATTTTTTATGGAAATATTCTTTATAAAGCACAAAGGTGTCAGTATTCACCTCAGAAACTTACAAAACCTTTGAATAGACTTATTAAGAAGGGATATAATTACGATACTGTTGTCAAGTCATTACAGATTGCATATTTTGGCGTTAATATTGAGTCACTGATAAGGTCTTTGCATCAGAACTAAACACATTTATTCTAAAAACAGTTGTTGGCATGACACGGGTTATGTTCTTCTCATATATGTTATGATGGTATGATACTAAACCCCTAACGGGAAGGATTGTGCCTGATGTTCATATGATGAAATCATAATCTTTCAGTCAGTTTAATTGAAGTCTGGAGCTGGCATGTCAGTTAACTGCTAGTAGTCTGTTGTTATTTATGTATTATTGTCATTTTGTTTATTTTCTTTGGTTACATCTTCTACATCAGACTCGGACTTCTCTTGAACTGAATTTTAATGTGCATATTGTTATGCGTTTACTTTTCTACATTGGTTAGAGGTATAGGGAGAGGGTTGAGATCTCACAAACATGTTTAACCCCGCCGCAATTTTGCGCCTGTCCCAAGTCAGGAGCCTCTGGCCTTTGTTAGTCTTGTATTATTTTAATTTTAGTTTCTTGTGTACAATTTGGAAATTAATATGGCGTTCATTATCACTGGACTAGTATATATTTGTTTGGGGGGCCAGCTGAGGGACGCCTCCGGGTGCGGGAGTTTCTCGCTACATTGAAGACCTGTTGATGACCCTCTGCTGTTGTTTTTTATTTGGTCGGGTTGTTGTCTCTTTGACGCATTCCCTATTTCCATTCTCAATTTTATTGTTCTTTTTGAATAAGTTTAGAAATGTATGATGATTGAGATGATGATAATGAATTCGCCGTTTCAGAATCTAATGCATCCTGGGTGATATTTTCAAAAGTGTACACCAAAACGTCGTGATTAGTTAAAAATGTTATAAACATTAGAAATTCAACCAATTGCAATGACGTGACGTTTTTTTTTCATTTTGGGGTACGAACAATGAAATTACCCATAGTCCTTTAGATTCTGAAACGGTCAAATTCAAGTGGCAAATTGATATGCATATTCAGGGCGAGAACATGTCATGAAAATTCGAACCCTGCTCTGTACTAGACCGTCAAGCCGATCCGGATTGTTTTAACGTGCTAGTTCACAATTGTACAGGTAAACATTTGAGGACATTTTACACGTTGATCGGTCAGTTGTATTAAAATCTATATACATATAAATGCAGGCGATATCAGTAAGAAGCTGAATGTATAATCAAGATATAAAATAATATTTGTTATTTGAATACTTTAGTTGAGAATACTGGTTTAGTAAGACATATCAAAAGCCATTGACGTAAAATACCTAAACAAAAGGTTTTGAGAATAATTGCATATGGCGCCATGTAGACGTAGTTTACGATCAACAGACATTATGTTTTACACCATTGGAATATGTATCTCACCTCTATCGCTAAATGATAATGTACACTGGAGTTGCAGTTAACAATAATGACATAGTTGTAGTACTGCTACATCTCTCAAATTGCATGTCAACACTTGCATGTAAGTAGTTAAAAGACATATTTAGATGTTTAACTAGATGAAAAAAACTGTGATGGCAAACGACTGTATTAGAACAAAACACAAATCAATTAACAAAGTAAGTAAAAACATATCAACTTGCTTTTCTTATTATGGGATTGTGTTTGGATTGAAATAAAACGCGTTAACTTCATTTGTACGTTGTCAAGATCATTTTAAGCTTTGCAAGCTTTGATATAACCAAACTCGAATAATTTGTTTCAACACAAGATTTTTTCTTCGATCATTGGACTGAAAGCGCCGAGAGTTTGCAGGAGTTTGTCCTAAAAGACAGACATATTGGATAATGAAAAAATTGCCAAGACATTCAGATTTGATTATATAGAAACAAATACAGTTACTTTTGCTAAACAGTGAACTCTACTTTGTTAAAACTAACACAGCTGTACTAAAAACTCTACTTTAAAAATAACATCCATCTAAACTATACGACCGTTTGGAATTTACGCATAAATTTAAATTAAGAATGCAATACAGCAGAAGGAAGTTGTGGTCTGGACTGGGATCAGTCATTATCGTCAGAACTTAGACTAATTTCTACTTACCACTAAACTGACATTGCTCGAATTATTGAAAATTTCTTAAATTTTGAATATAACTCGTTTGTAATTACTTAGAGAAAAACAGAACTCTATCTTACATGTATTTACAGATGCTAAAGCTCCATCATACAGTTTGAATAGTGTGAAAGAAAAAAGGTCATTAGTTCTGGTCAGACGCAGATTTTCCCGTTCCATTCTAGAGTGTTCTAGAATTTTCCGTGTCAACTATATATATACAGACACTAAAGTTAAACTCCCAGACTTAGACTTAGACATCGATAGACTTTAGTATTATTAGCATTTGGATTGACACTTTAATTCTACAAACAACATCATACTGGATTGTGACCTTAGTAGTGAACGTAATATTCAGATTGAAATCCGAAATATTTCCGGATACAGATAAAGATAAACGATTGGATTCATATTTTGACCAATATATTTGTGTAATACCTTTCGTAAACTTTTGTATAATAAATCTTGTAAAATATTATTATTGATTTGTCTTTTGTTGAATACAATTTAAAGGTGATTTCTGACCGTAACAGAAATTGGGGGCTCGTCCGGGATTTCGTAAATATCTTTTCAAAAATTTGTTTAGTATTATTTTCATGGCTAGCCAACAAAATTCTACGAAATGGCATTTGATGCCGGTAAATTTTTGAAAACGCCAGACCTGGAGAGTTTTGATAATTTAAAGAAAGAGAAATTAGTGTTGCTTGCTAAACATCTGAAATTAGTTTTTAAAGTATCTATGAGAAAACAAATTATAAAAAATTTAGTTATAGACAATCTAGTTGAATCAGACATTTTATGTGAAGAGGCTCTTGAACTTAAGGTCGAAAACGTTGATGCCTTTAAATTAAAACAGCTTGAATTAAAACATGAATTTAAATTAAAACAAGCAGAACTGGAAATGAAGGAAAGGTAAGAAATGGAAAAGAAAGAAAAAGAAAATGAATTTAAATTAAAAGAACTGGAAATGAAGGAAAGGTTGAAAATGGAGAAAAAGACACATGAACTGAAATTTAAACAGGCAGAATTTGAAATGAGGGAAAGACTAGAGATGGAGAAAATAAAAACTGAAATGGTCGAAGAAGAAAGCAACACTAAAGTCCAGTCGAAATCAGAATATTTTGATGCAGCAAAAAATATACGTTTGGTTCCCAAACTTTGTGAAAAAACAGTGGATAAATATTTTCCACAGTTTGAGAAAATTGCTAATAATTTGAAATGACCAATGCCGTATTGGACTACGATACTACAAAGTGTTTTAGAGGGTAAGGCCGCTGAAATATACTCCGCACTTCCATCAGAAAAAAAGTTCCGATTATGACACGGTAAAACAGGAAGTTTTGAAAGCTTAAGAGCTAGTACCAGAAGCATATAGACAGAAATGTAGATCTTATAAAAAGTTTGATTCACAAACCTATGTGGAATTTCCTCGGGAAAAAGAAGATCTATTTGATAAATGACTTACGTCAAAGAAAACATATAACAATTTTGATAACCTAAGACAATTGATGTTATTAGAAGAGTTCCAACAATGTGTTCAGTTAGACTTAAAAACACATTTAGACGACAAAATGTTGGGACAATACATGATGCAGCTGTAATTTCAGATTATTATACCCTTTCACATAAAAGAAGTTTCAAGGGTCAAAATGTTAATACTTTCAGTGGAAATTACGAAAATCAAAGCACTGAGCGTACTGATAGTAAGCCTGTTGTACAGAATAAGATTCAGTCCAGTTATAATATGTCTAGTCCAAATTTGATACTTTTGAGAAGATGTCACTGATTTTTGCTTATTGTAAGAAAAATGGTTACCTGATGACTGATTAATTTAGATTCCAGAAGAAGAATGAACGAGATCATAAGCCGAAGTCCAGTGCTTGTACGACACCTTATATTACCAGTAAGTTGGAATGTCCTGCGAGTCAGGCTTTGAAGTCCAGCTTTTGTGATTATATGGAGGAATATAAACCCTTTTTGTCTGATGGGTTTGTTTCTATTGTTGATGATACCACTATTCAGCCTATTAAGATTTTATGGGACACTAGAGCTTCTCAGTCTTTATTGTTAGAAGGTGTGTTGCCTTTGTCCGAGAAGACCTCTGTTGGTGCCTCCGTTTTGTTACAAGGTGTTGAGTTAGGTTGTATAGACGTTCTAGATCTTCTCCATCGTATTTATCTGAAGTCAGATTTGATAACTGGACCAGTTATTGTGGGTGTTCGTCTTAATCTCCCTGTTGAGGGTGTTACATTATTGCTAGAAATGATCTATCTAGGAACAAAGTGGTTGCTGAACCAATTGTTACCAGTGAACTGGTGGTGGATGTTAAATCACCCGAAGATGATGCTGAATTGTATCCAGCTTGTGTTGTCACTAGGGCGACGGCTAGAAAACAACAAGATGAGGATTTGCAAGAAAACCACTTTGATTACATGGACCTTTCTGACACTTTCCTAGCCGACATTGAAGGTCCTGGTAGCTCAGAAAATGGCATAATAAGACCACCTAATGTTAAGAAGAATGTAATTATGCCATGGCCAGACGTACATAGCCATTCATTAAACAGAAAGAACCTTTTCAAAGAACAAAATAAAGACCCTGAGGTTCTTCAGCTCCGCAAGAGGGCTCAACCACAGGAGGAAGCAGACAAAGTGGCTGAATGCTATTTCCATCAGGACGGCATTTTAATGAGGAAGTGGAGGCCTCCTGATGCTACCCTAGAGGAGGAATGGAGAGTGGTATACCAAGTGGTGGTGCCTAAAATGTATAGGCAAGAAATTATTGGTCTTGCCCATGACACCCCCTTGGCTGGACACTTAGGTATAAGGAAGATTTCCCTTAAGATCTTGCAGCATTTTTACTGGCCAAGACTTAGAAATGATGTTGCAGAATACTGCAAATCATGTCATATATGCCAGGTTGTTGGTAAGCCTAACCAGAAAATACCACCAGCACCACTTCTGCCTATTCCAGCCTTTGACGAACCTTTCAGAAGAGTTCTAATTGACTGCGTTAGACCTTTACCAAAGACCAAAACTGGAAATGCGTATTTATTGACAATGATGTGTACATACACTCGCTTTCCTAAGGCTATTCCGCTAAGAAATATCAAGATACCTACTATTGTCAACGCACTTATCAAATTTTTCACATTAGTAGGACTTCCTAAGTCTATACAGTCCGACCAGGGATCAAATTTAATGTCAGGTTTATTTCAGCAAGTCGTATACCAGTTAGGGATTGCTCAGTATAGATCAAGTGCGTACCATCCAGAATCTCAAGGAACGTTTTCATCAAACATTGAAGAACATGATTAGAACTTTTTGTCTTCAATTTGACAGAGACTGGGATGATAGAGTTCACTTTCTACTTTTTGCAGTCCGAGAGGCTGTTCAAGAATCCCTTGGATTTAGTCCCTTTGAGTTGGTATTTGGCCATACTGTAAGGGGAACGTTAAAATTGATTTAGGAAAAGTGACTTACTGAACATACTGACTTGAATCTTTTAGACTATGTATCTAGATTTAAGGTAGCACAATACGAAGATTTTTCATCCCCAATCATACATCTTTAAACTGATGTAATTCCACTCATCCTTCTTTAAATTTAATAAATGAGGTACCAAAAGAAAGAAGAATGATTAATCTTTCAAATTGTGATAATTTCATTATGACATAATTATTATCTAATTAATTGATATGTAATTAGTTGCTATATTGTGATGTCCATACTTGAATGAATTTAGCTTCATTGTTATTCATAGCCTCCCAAAATATTTTATAGATTCTTGCACAACACAGTTTGACCTCCTAAACTGTGTCTCAGATTTTTCCTATTGTATTTCATTCTCTCATAAATCTTCAATGAAGTTTGCAACATTAATCTTAATAATTGTAATGCAAAAGGTCCACTGAACATAGAAAATGATAGTGCGAGTGGGGCATCCGTGTACTATGGCCACATTCTTGTTAATATATCATTCAGTGAAATCCAGCTTATTAAGCAGCTGACTTTGAAACACTACGACATGAGTGTGCTTTAAATTTGTTTATATTAATTCCTGCATATCTAACAATATGTTTTACCACCGAGTATAGTTGAAGTTGTTACATGATTGAATGTTTTGAAAACATGAAGATTTTTTTTACTTTTTCAAACATCCTTTGTCCGTAAAGTGTATTGTTTTTACATCAAACAGGAAATGGGAAATGTGTCAAAGCGACAACAACCCGATCATAGAGCAACCCCCAGCCGAAGGCAACCAATGAGTCTTCAATGTAGCGAGATACTCCCGCACACGGAGAGGTCCTTCAGCTGGCCCTTAAAAAATAGGCTTACAAGTTCAGTGATAATGGACGTTACACTAAACTCCGAATTATACACAAGAAACTTAAATTAATAATCATACCACAATAACAAAGGCCAGAGGACTAAACCAGTTGCAAAACTTGGGACAGCCGCGGGGTTTTAACGTGTTTTTTGATATCTCAACCCTCCCCCTATAACTATAGCCAATGTAGAAAAACAAACGCACAAGCATGCGAACAGTAAAACTCAGTTTAAGAAAAGTCCGAGTCCGATGTCAGAATAAGAAACAATAGAAAATAAACAAAAGTACAAAAATCCATAAATAATAAAAGACTACTAGCAGTTACTGACATGCCAGCTCCAGACCTCAATTAAACTGATTGAAGGATTATGTTTTCATCATATGAATATCATGCACAACCCCTCCTGTTAGGGGTTTAGTATTATACCATCATGAAATATATGAGAGGAATATAACCTGTGTCATGCCAACAACTGGTTTTAGAATAAATGTGTTTAATTCCGATGCAAAGACCCTAAAAGTGAATGAATATTAAAGCCAAAATATCTGGGGGTTTTTCTGTGCGTAAAACTAATCAATTGAGTGAAATAAGTTTCAGTAGTCCTCATTCTTATTCCCTCATCAACTCTTGGAAATGAAGATATTTCAAGTAAAGAAAAGATGTATGACAGTACTTAACAAAATGTTATGAGGTCCAAACAGATAGCGTTCAGATGAAACTTCAACTCCGATTACATTATTGAATAACATACGGGTTTCATTTGTTTTTGAAATCCGTACTGAGGCAAGAAGGCATATTTTTCACTTTGTATTACTGCCTGTACGTATTTTCTCTTGTGTAGAACGTTTTGCACCGCTTGTTAATATCGAAAAGGATGCTCTCAGACACGCCTGCGTTCCAATGTCATCAAAACTATTTTAAGAAGACCTCTAAAAATTCAACTATGAAAATCTTCTCATCTCAAGTTTCTTATAAGATTTTAATAAAAAAAATATCATGAAACAATTGTAGATTGACACTGCGGTAAAAATGCCAAAATGATTGAAAATGAGTGTGCGCGTAAACCATTAATCACATGTCTCGAATACCAAAGTTTTCAACATGTAAATACATCATTTATGACCACTTACAAACCTTTTAAACCCGCCACAATTTGTAGGTGACTGTTTTATATCAGGATCGAGCCTGTATTTTAGTGGGCGTTGGTTCATGTCTGTCATATTTGATTTTTCGTTAACTGTTAAGTTATAATCTATGCAGTTAGTTTTTTTTTCAATTGAATAGTTTCCTAATTTTCATGTTGACGCCTTTTAAAGCCGACTTTAAGATAGAGTCTTTTGTCATTTTTGAAGTTCGTGTGGTTGCCTTTAATTGCTTACATTCAGCTCATTTTAACTTTGGTAGATAGTTGTCCCATTGCAAATCATATCACATCTCCTTTTTTATATAAAAGTGGGACGAAAGATACCAGAGGGGCAGTCAAACTTCCAAAATCAAAAACAAATTGACACCACGGCTAAAAATGAAAAAGACAAACAGACAAACAATAGTACAAATGACACAACATAGAAAACAAAATAATAAGCAACACGAATCCCACCAAAAAACTAGGGGTGATCGGAGGTACCCCGGAAGGATAAGCAGATCCTGCTCCACATGTGGCACCCGTCGTGTTGCTCATGTTATATAACTATCTGATCGACGTATACCATTTGTTGAAATATTTAGGGTTGCATCCAATTGCACCATTTATAAAAAAGATATTGAATCGACATAACCGAAAAAGGGTCATTACAATAAATAAATTATTTTTGTTTATATGAAATACGTAACATATTCTTGCAATTTGCAATAGGGGTGATTGTTCTTCACTTACGACAAAATGTGACCTTGCATATAAATTGCATACTGAAAAATATATATATATATTTTTTTATTAAATCCATCTATTTCAAAAGCCTTAAATCAATCCTCTGATATTGGTTTTAATACGGAACATTTGAAATATTTTGTATTGTTTGTACATAAAAACACAAATAGATATAAAATACACATATGCATACGTGTTGGGCTTTGTTAATTTACACTAAAAGATCTCCGTAGTGTACTTATAATAGGATTTCGCACTAGGAACCAGATTGGATAATATAATTGGCACAAAGAAAATGAAAAATAGAAGAAAACTATGTTAAAATAGATAATTCAAAATTGTATAATTGAACTCACACTCACGCATACAGTGTACACATATATATCTCAAATTCTTACACGATTTATCCTTTTGCCGACTAGTTGATCAATTTTATTTAATCAACATGTGGTTCGTTTGATCTCAGTTCTTCATTGGTCAAAATTCGATTATGACGTTAAATGCTTTTACTTTTCTCTGAATTTCCTATTGTGACGGCATTACAAATGGCGACCATGCCTGAAGACGTCACATAGAAAGAACGCATCTGTTTGCACATAATTTAAAAAAAGGAATAATATAAATAAAATAACATATTGTTTAAAAATCATTAGAGAAACATGTTTCACCACCAAAACTCGTGTTATACTATATTTATCCACTCTCGACAGTAAAATTCTAAATAATCATTGCATAAAGTTATACTAAGTATAAGTATGAAGATGTGGTAGCCCTATTTAGAAGTGCAATTTAACTAATAAATGTGAATAGGTTATGCAAATAATATGTATAATATTTTGTTGTATTATATCACTATACCTATCACATAATAAAATAAAAAACTTAAGGTTTTGATCTACAATAATATTGATATTAGATATAGTACATAACTATTTTCTCTATCTACATGGTTATATCTGCATATCACTATATTGAAACTATGAGCAGGACATTTGATAAATATCTAAAAAAATCAAAATAAAATGACAATATATCTGTGTAATATTGTTTTATATATCTAAGAGTATACCTGTAGACGAATTGTTTAAAAAAACATAAACATCAGTAATGAAGGTATTTATCATTCTTTGATTAAATCCAACTAAACAAGACCATTTCGAAATAGAACAGCCGATTGCATAAATATACTTTTCCAAAAACTAGAATTAATGAACAAACTGAATGTAATGTTAAAGTATTGATACAAGAGGGACGAAAGATACCAAAGGGACAGTCAAACTCATAAATCTAAAACCAAATGACAACGCCATGGCTAAAATTGAAAAAGACAAACAGACAAACAACAGTACACATGACACAACATAGAAAACAAAAAAATGAACAACACGAACCCCACCAAAAACTAGGGGTGATCTCAGGTGCTCAGGAAGGGTAAGCAGATCCTATTTCACATGTGCTTATGTGATATCAAATCCGGTAAATAGTCTAATTCGGTTGGTCACATTCATGAAAGGGAAGGGGATTGTAGTTACGATGTAAGGAACATATCCGATATCATTTGTGAAACGGTTATTCCATAACGGTCAACCAACTCGTGATGGCGTCCGTAAAATTTACGAAGGGATGATTTCAACTTCACCATTTGAAACTCTTGGTTTAATAGCTTCTTTGTGAGCAGCAACCCTCTACCTAGAAAATTATGATTGGAAATGCAAGCACGGGAATATCGAATCAATTGGGAGATATACATGTATACCCCGTATGCAGGTGCTGCTGGAATGTTGCTACTTAAAAATGGAAAGTTCATAATTGGAAAGCTGAAATCATCTCTTTTGTCGTAAAGTTTTCTTTTCAACCGACCCTCATGGTCAATTTCTAGATGTAAGTCAAGATATGAAGCCGACTTAACTGTATCTGTAGTATCCTTTATCTCCAGTTCAATGGGATAGATGCGTTTCACATAGTTACCAAATTTTGAACTATTTAGTGAAAGAACATCATCTATATAGCGGAAAGTAGAGTTAAAGGATATTGCTTCTTATCTTTCATCCTAAGAAGTTCCTGCATGAAGTCAGCCTCATACTATGTAGACTTGATGATCTTGCATTTGATATGCACTAAATAACCCCATATGAATCTTTTTGGAGGACACGAATTTGGTATTTGAAATGTTCTGGTTAAGACCTATCATTTGAAATACAACAACTTTATTTTAAAAGAAATTTTTTTTTGGCACTTAATGACCCAACCAACCCGTGTTAAAGGAAAAATAATCTGCAGGACAACATTTTAAAATAAAAATTGGGACATCAAGGTGGTTAATGAATCATCAAATATATGATTCAATATAAAACTTTAGAACGGTCATTCAAATGTTGTATTTATGAATCTTTGTACATAGAGTGGTCAGTCAGGGATATATCAACCTTGAAGAGAGGAGCGAAAAGCAGGAAAATATAAGTTGAAGTAAAAAAGCGACATTACCTCGATAATTTCTGACGTCAACATATAATTAGCATAAGAGAGCACATAGCCTGTTGAAAAAGGACACATATTTGAAGACATAGCTTTGAGGCGTATTTCACGCAATAAAGATAAGGCCACAGGTGTGCGGAAAGGACAGCGATGTATGCATGGCTGGACGTATTTTTGTTATTAATACATGTAGATTTCAAAGTTTTAAAATTGTGGGCATTCACATACTTTGCTGTATCTAAGTATATAATTCTGCATTAGAAATATCAAAATCTATTACAGTGTATATATATATGAATATGTTCCTCTGTCGTTGCTTTTTTATGTTTCGTTCCGTGTACTTTTGTTTGTATATAGGACTAATCCTTGCCATTTTGTTGTCAGTTTATTTTTGACTTCTGAGTTTGAACGTCCCCTGGTTTCCTTCGCTTCACTTTAGCTATAATGTAGCGTGATTCGAAATATATATCAAGCTACACTAAGTTTGGAGTTTAACATTGGAGCAAACACCCCAAACCATACTTATTTATCGAAGCAAACAGGTAATTGTCTGTCAAAATAACCAAGACTTTAAACGTTTATTAATTTTGATAATAAGTAACAGACAACACGTCTACAAGTTTAAAGTTTATGAAAAGAAATACTAAATATAAAGATGTAAATTGTCATCACAGAATAAAGGTTATTATCACAAATTAAACTAGTGAGTATAATACAAAAACATATTCTTCTCTTCTTCTTCTTTGTTCACCAATAACATCACATGCCTCTAGATATCTCCGAAGATAATAGGGAAATTTCATATAAAAATCATTAAACCTTAAATCGTATATCAAACCAAATAATACGCAACAGATAACATGTATTCAAATTTCTGCAGTAACCTATATCTTTCAATTTTCACTGAAATATGTTCCCCCATCTTTCGATATCACTACCCTAGTTGTCAGCACTTTTGGTGATAACATGAATATCAATTATATGGTCATTTTTATAAAATTGATGTTTAGAAAACTTTAATTTTTTTTTAAAACTAAGGATTTCGTATCCAAGGAATAGACTACCTTACCTTAACGTTAGCACAACGCGTCCTTAATGCTCAAGCTAACGTGAACACGTTAATATAGAAAATATTGTGAAGTTGATCTGTATATCTTAAATCAAAATTAAATGATTAACTTTCTGAATGGATTGATAAAATATATATCATATCTGGGCGTTTTTCAATAAAAATGTGAAATCTTGTCCCAGCCACTTTAAAAACAAATGTGTTCGATATTTGTAGGTATTTGTTTTGGTGCAGACAGTACATTGAATAACATTTTTAATCAAAGAAACAGTCTTATTCTAGAGTTATTGATAAAATATTGATTCCTGAATGGTCCAAAATAACCAAAATGGCATGTCCCTAGACGACTTGTTCAACATGCATACTCTAAAATATCGTAGAAATAAATGTTATTTTTACTTAATACTAGTTCTTAAATAATTCAAAAGTATGTTCAGAGCCAACAAATTTTAAAAAACAGCTTTTGACAACAGATTTTTAATTTTAGAAGGTGTGTCCCTGACAAAATGTCCACTTGGAAACGAAGTCATTAAATTTTGCTAATAAACAGTTTTGTAAAATAAATGTAATTTTGTTTGCAAGATATATAAACATTAGGGTCTTACAAAAGAAGTGATGCTTTTATAACGGCAGTTAAATTGTTTGTAAAACAATTGAGCACATCAAATGGACCAGATTGATACCGTAGTTTTTTTAATGTCCACTACGAAACGGGTCAAATCTCCTTCAGTATCTGGTTTTAAAATCATGAAAAAAATATCAGTGTACAGCTGAATACGTGCTTTGGTGAATACAATCATATAAAAAAGAAGATGTGGTATGATTGCCAATGAGACATCTATCCAAAAAAGACCGAAATGACACAGACATTAACAACTATAGGTCACCGTACGGCCTTCAACAATGAGCAAAGCCCATACCGCATAGTCAGCTATAAAAGGCCCCGATAAGACAATGTAAAACAATTCAAACGAGAAAACTAGTGGCCTTTTTTATGTAACAAAAATGAACGAAAAACAAATATGTAACACATAAACAAACGACAACCACTGAATTACAGGCTCCTGACTTGGGACAGGCACATACTTAAATAATGTGGCGGGGTTAAACATGTTAGCGGGATTCCAACCAGTCTTGTTACTTTTTCAATATAGGGATTGTTGGAAAAAAATAAAACATGTTAATATGTCCACTACGGCACGAGTATGGGAGGAAAGTGTTTTCTACAACTACCATTCAGTCTTTTTTTTACTGTTTTTTTTTCGATTCTATTCGTGCAAAACAAATAACAAGGATTAGTTTCATGTCATTTTCAGTATGTTTTAATTAGCATAGCATAGGGTTGATGTCAACTACGAACATTTTTGTCCACTACGAAACGCATCATACTGTCCACTACGTAACATAAGTTGTACCTTCATATGTGAAGAGCTATTTAATCTTTATGGTAAAAAAATGGTTCTCCAATTCAGTAAAAATAGATTTTTCTGGTATACAAAGTAAAACAAACGGGAATGTCTATAGAAGACATTTAAATTGCAATAAGATGTGTGTTTAGGAGCAGTTTTGTAGTGGACAAATGTCCCTTACGAAACAGTACATAAATTATGAAAATATTATCAATTTAAAGAGTATCAAAGATTACACTTTGTGTTAAGAAGCAGGTCTATAATAGATGTGTTCAAAATAACTCTTGAAATAAAATTTTATTTAAGACAAGTTGATTTTCCATTTGTTTTAGGTCTGAAATTTACACTTTTATTGAAAAACGTGCATCTAAGAAATATGAAAAGAGAATAGTGCAATGGGAAGAACATGTTTCTGGTTAAATAACTTTCTTGCATTCCTCAGCCATTTTCTTAAAAGTTTGGCTTGATTAGTAATATAATTTGCAAAATTGATTACTCATAAACCACTCATTGTAAAACACATTTTGTTTCACAGAGTTTAGTATGATAATAATATTTTAAAATTTATAGATATTTTTGAAAATTTGATTGGTTAAATGCCAGTGATGGGTATTATTTTACA
Source organism: Mytilus galloprovincialis (assembly GCF_965363235.1). Lineage (NCBI taxonomy): Eukaryota > Metazoa > Mollusca > Bivalvia > Mytilida > Mytilidae > Mytilus > Mytilus galloprovincialis. The sequence goes on along the minus strand of NC_134850.1, from coordinate 66,428,812 downwards.
TGCAGTGCAGAAGTATTGGACAGGATAAAGCTTTACTCATGCCAGGTATTTCTTAATTTGAAAAAAATAATCAATTCTGCACAATTTTTAAAAAGTGCAAAGGAGTAGGTCCGGTAAGGACTCATTTTGGCCTCAAATTTCAGTTTCATCTGACGAAAGATTTTGACCACTTTTTTAACACTTAAGTGTCTATTTCACTTGATTCAATTAGTTTATGTGAAAGATTTTAACTGATTAAGTCATTAAAAACGATCCGATTGAAGCTCAAGTATGAAAAATCTCTCAAATATGCCAAAAAACGTAACTTTTCAGATTGTTTTTGTTAAAAATGAAAGTGGCCGCATCCGTGTTCATCCACAACCTTGATATATGTTATGTATTATCATAAAATACAACTTACATTGCAATATTAAGGATGAACACGAATGCGGCCACTTTCGTTTTACACGGAAACCGTCTAAAATTTAACTAAAATGATAGAATTTTGAAGATTTCAGTAATTTAGCACGACTAAATGGTGCTACAACCCGATATATAATGCATTGTATTGTCAAAAACAGCCCATATTTATGTAGCAGAAGCATTCAACTGTCTAATAAATAACTAAAAGTTTACATTTTAACAATTTTGTAAAACTGTTATATTTTTGGGCCAAAAAGGGGCCTTACCGGACCTTCTCCTTTAACATTCAATAATAGTTGGGAATCAATTGTGGTATCTCTAATTAGTAGTTATTTAAATTTAGTTTTATGTTTTGGCAAATGATATGTTGTCAATAAAGGTTCTAACACACTATTCAATGTTGGTTCATTAACTGTCATAAACACGTGCTTAAAAAAAATTTATATAATGCTAGAATAATGACTAAGATTATTCACAACAGAAGTCATATAGTACGAGTTCGCCATCAAAACAGAATTTAAAGACATTCGAGAATCAAAACATGCACGACTTAGCATGCATATAATAAAATCACATTTTGAGTGAAACGCCCGTTTCAGACTTTTACCAAATTACTATGTTAACAGATGATTTTGTTTGTATGCAGTCTGTAATACATCCCATTTGTCATTCATAAACCAGCTTGAACGTATCCCATTCTTTTAATAAAAACAGCTACAGCGACTTCTGATACATTGTGATAACAGTATGAACAATGCTAGAGTGACAACGATCCTGTGAAATATATATAGTTGCTGAGTTTGAAAAGTTGTGTAAGATCCCACATCAGAAATGAATATTTTTAAATCCGAATTTTATTTTATTACAAATATTAACTTTTCTCTCCATTTAAACGTTATTAATATTATAAATATTGTAATACTCATGTCTTCGAGAAAAAGCATATGTCATATTATTTGCTTCCTCTATAACTATGTTTTTCTTTATTCTGTCCGATACGCCAGATAGTGTTTAATCCCTTTTGTTGACAATTGTTTGATATTTATCTCCGTTGACTTATGCTGTGATATCTACGCATACATGTAACTAGCTCTGACATGGATGGCGAAATAAATTGTGTTCTTCATTTTACGCCGTGTGAGTAAACTATTTCGTTAAAATTTTATCTAATAGACAGTTTGAAAAAAAGGGTTATTTAAAAATGCTTACTAGTTTTACTCCCTCACTTTATGTTTCTGGCTGTCTAAAGTCATTGGCCTGTAATGCACAGGGTGTCGTTTGTTGTTATATACATATGTATTTGTTCATTAATTGTTTTCCATATATCAGGCTGTTTGTTTTCGCACGTTGACATAAAACTGGTTTTTTTTCTATGTCATTTGCATTGGGAGAGTTGCTTCTTGGCAATTATATCACATCATCTTGTTTTCATCTTTGTCGGATCTTTTCTCTTTCTGTTTATATTCATTATTAAAGTAGTATACTTACAAATCTATACAAATCAATATATCAATTTTTCCCTGCAAAATGGTGCACGTATTATCTATCATACGTTTTGTGTCTTTCGACTGATGCACATTCTCATGCAAAGCTGTATTGAAAAACAAACCACAACAACATATTTACATATTTACATGCAGTCAATAATAAAAAAATGATAAATTCTGTGGTGAATGTATTTTATAATTGATATTATAATTTTTTTATTTTTTATTTAAGTCTTCTTTTAATTAAATCTTTACCTTGCGAATTGCTGTGTGTCGCGTTATTGCACATTGACTGAACGTATCAGTGGAGGGTTTAAAAGATCTCACAAAACAGGTTTGACTCTGCGACATGTTCGCGCCTATCCCAAGTCAGAAACCTCTAGCATTTGGTAAACTTGTAAGGTTTTTTTCTCTTAATTTTAGTTCATTTAGTGTGACGTCCATTTTCGCTGAACTAGTATTATTGTATATTATTAAGGAGCCAATTGAAGTTCGTCTCCAGATGCGGGGTTTTCCCACTGTTATGGAAATGAATTGGTGGCCTTTGACTAATTTTCTCCTCTTAGGTCGGGTAGTTATCTATTTGACACATTTCCCCAGTTCCATTCTAAAGTGTATGCATTTCCGGCGTGCATAGATCTGATTTTTTTCTGAGTATAACTTTATTTATGATGTTTCTTGTTTTTCATTCATCAACATTTACATTTTGTTTTATCGGTTTCAAATGTAGGATTAAGAGCAACATTCAAATCACGCAGTGAATGTTTTACAGTTGGTACCGGTAATTGCCGTTCAAGTAAACTAAGGTTAACATATTTATCAAAGTTAAAGTCATAATGAACGAGTGACCGGTGAAAAATAATGTTGTTTAAATTCTTGAACCAATGTATACAAACATCATAAACTTCTGTGCACGATTTTATTATTTTTTTCGCATAAATTTCGTATAATCGTCAATTATTTTTTCAATCGGTCAGTGTTGTTGTGAAAATATAGCAGGCAATTAAATTTCGTGTTTTGAAGCCGACGTTTAACGATTGTCACCTGTTTGTCAACAATCAACAAAAACATGGATATTGAGCACGTGTTTAACATGTACAATCAGATAATAGTTTATTTTAAGGACATTCATGCGTATTGCGATCACCGGATTTTTACGAGATTAGTAACACGGAGGTCACATACGAAAAATATGACGGGGAAATGCTTCCTGAAAGGAAGCAATTAAAATAGAGTAAACTTAAATATGAACAAATTAAAGAATGTTCTTCAGAAAAAAGTATATGTACATAAGTTTTATAAAGAAAGTTATAAAACATATATGCATTATTTTTTTTTTAATTTGAGGTTTCTTATTACTTTAAAGTTTATTTACCATGCAAAATACAATGATTAATATAGTTTTAAATGTGCAGATTTCATATTTGTATGTACATAAATAAACTCATTATAAATACCAGGACTAAATTTTGAATATACGCCAGACGCACGTTTCGTCTACAAAAGACTCAATCAAAATCAGTTGATCAAAAATTCAAAAAATACATTTACCAACTAACTATTTGATAAACGTTTTGTGTTTCTTACTTCTTATGACAAACTGATTTACATATATATTATAATGTTTGAATGTATACACTATCGGTTAAAGCAAACTATGAATGTCTCAGGGTTTGATAAGAGACTATTACTAACCGGTTTATACCTGAGGCCCTATCCGTCTCGTATAAAGTCGCAACATATTTAGAGTGCATTTCTTTCTAACAAAAACGATGCAAACGGCTAAACGTGCAAATGTTTTGATCATTTCTTTCAAACATAAGTTTGCAAAGTTTACATAAACTTTGTCAAACTATTCAAACGATAAAAATGCGTCAGAAGTTTGTCGTTTGTCGTTTCTTAGTAAAAACGCTACATTTGTTTCTTACTTCAATCTGATTAAACGAAGTAGTTGTTTCAACGTTTGTAAAAAGTCTGTTTAGCAACAACATCTGAATGCTTTGTTGAAAGTTCATACAGGGTCAGTAAAGACGTATTAAACGATGTATTTGTTTCTATATTTGTAGCGTTTGGAAAACCACAACAAACGAAACACAACGTTTACAAAATTTTGGTTAGAAAGAAATGTGGCCTTAAGATGTAATACAACAAACGACGCAGGTGGATCAATTTTAGTTTACCTTGTGAAACAAGATATGATCTAAACTTGAATCTCTCGTATGTATCTCCCATTTGTATTTTGATTTATTTCTAAAAGGTTTTCTAATATTTAATCTGTTTTCGAACTATATGTGAGTTTTTAATGGGTCACTTCATTCCAGAATTGGCTTGCCTATCAAAGGAATGTTTAAAGTCATATAAAAAATTATCCAAACCTACACGTACCTTCAAAAACATCTTTTCCCAATAAAATGAGTTGGTCACCATTAGTGGTCCCATAGATACATGCATAGGATACATTTACATCTTGTTTTGTAAGGTTTCTGATGGTAAGAGTATAACAGTTAGATTTAACCTCTCCGTCGTATTTGGCAGCAGCTGTATTGCTATGACTTTTCACATCTGTAAGCAAAGTGTGACGTATTCCATTGTAAAATTGTAAGTTTTAGTTATCAAAATCATTTGTACTGCATATGATTGGAGAACAAATTGAATGAAAGGTATTCAACATATATACAGCTTAACAAATAAACAATATCATAAAGTCATTTTTATAGAACGGGGAAACAGACCAAATCGTAAGGTCAGTGTGATTAAAAATGGGGGGATTAGGAATGACAAACTTAACGGACTCAAAATCAAAACAGGTAAAAAGGATGTACAGTGTTGTTAACTCAGAAACACATAAGTGTATACAATATTTACAGAGATATCTTATTTTCAAATTCTAGATACGGTGCTTCTTATCCCGGAATAGACTATTTTGAAAACTAGAAACTTGCTAAAAATCAAAAGTAAGATATACCAAAATTGAGGACTTTAAATATAATAAAACTTGATTTTTTTCAAATCTTTTAAACGAACAATGGAGCTTTCTCTACTATGTGTGAGACTTTTTGAAGATTATTTTATATTTTTGCAGTGTCAGGTTAGTATGATGTAAACTATCATATACATTATAATCAGCAATCCATATATACTTTGTGCATGTTCTATTGTGTTAAACTATGTCTATTTTATACTTGTAACAAAGGTAGTGCGTACTAAAAGATACATATTATCAACAAATATTTATTCATCATATCTCTGAAACAACTCGTCTTTGGAAAACAAAATGATAATTCCTACTTTTTATGAACAATTTAGACATTTTCTTTTAAATAATGCTTAACGAGTAGTACGTGGCAAACGATCATTCGACTGGAATGAAATAGAAACTAGTCTAACAAAAGAAATGAATAGCTGTAAAATTGAAACTCTTTTATATTAGTAGGAACTGGTGAGAAACACATTAATAGATAGAATGAATAAATTGTACAAATGAATATGGTGTGATGTATAAATATAGAGATAGATGCTAAATATATAGATAGATTTCAATTGTTAATAATGGGAGTTTTTTCTTTCATTTGCATTTCCCGCCACAAATGAGACTGTAATATTACCCCGTCGTTGCTTCGCTTGGCAACTTAGGTTGTTACTACAGGTGATAAATACAATTTGTTTAAAATTTTAAAAAAATGAAAATAAAAAAATGAAAATAAAAATAAAAAATCAAGCGTTCTATTGTTTATAATTTTTCAAATTTGTTCTGATTATTTTGATATTTTTATTGTTGGCACAAAAATGGAGCAAAATTAAAAATTCTTGCAATTTTCAATGATAGTTAGAATTGTTCTAGTAACACACAACTAATAGCTACCATGGCTACTATATACATGATATAATATAAGGTTTGTTTGTCCATAGTTTACCTGTTTTATCATTAACATAATGAAAGAACATCATAACTACAAGTGATATGAAATGTTTCATATCTTAAATCTGAAATATGAAATAACATTACGTAATCATTAAAGTATCTATATTCTCGATATTCAAAACTTACGGCAGATGATCTTTTAAGACAAATGGCATGCTGTGTTGATAAATTGGATTCTATGCGAAAGCAAATTTACAGATCTAACATTGTTGGGTTGATGTTTAGACGAGTTGTATATACATAATGTACACAGCCATGTACCACCATCATTGATGGCGATCCGATGGATTAATCTGTTGTAGAGTTGTCACCGACTCAGACGTACTTATAAATATAATTATTTTCTGTGACTGTATCTTACATTAATTTGTAGGATCTTTTACTATAGATAATTGAGCTGATCTGTAACAATAACATTTCTATGCCTTATATATCATGTACTTTAGTACGCTGCTAGATTAAAACTGACGAGGAAAGGTAACACACGGCCACTGACAGCTTTATTATTGTAGAGCCCAGGTGGTCGTGTGGTCTAGCGGGACGACTGCAGTGCAGGCGATTTTGTGTCACGATATCACAGTAGCATGGGTTCGAATTCCGGCGAGGGAAGAACCAAAAATTTGCGAAAGCAAATTTACAGATCTAACATTGTTGGGTTGATGTTTAGACGAGTTGTATATACATTATGTACACAGCCATGTATCACCATCATTGATGGCGATCCGATGGATACATCTGTTGTAGGGTTGTCACTGACTCAGACGTACTTATGTATATATATATATATTATATATCTGAGTCTGAAAGATTGTGTAACAATACCGATAAATAGGTTCTAATTGAGGTTTTTCCGTTCACTTTGAGGAAAGACCTTACTTTATTACGAAAAACGAAGGGTTAAATTTGTCCAGGCCCGTACCCCAGTTCTTCGTTTACTTAAACATGTTATTTGAAACTGTCCACACTTCATTACTTTATTGTGTCTGTTCAGCTGTACAAGACAACACACTTAATAGGCTCTTCAAAAGTGTTGTTGGTAGATTTCAGACAAATATAAGTTGAAAATGGACACAATGGGATAAAAGATGCATATTGATATACATGATTGTATAAATATTTGACAAATTTAAGAAGTTCTTATTATTTGCTAAGTGAAAATGTCCACAGCAATTAAAAATCATATGATTGTCAGAAAAGCTTATTGTTTCCAATTTCTTAAAATAGTATGAAAGGTAAGGTTTAAACATTTGGTGTACATCATGTTAGTATGCCTTTTTATAATTTGTAGCAGAAGTTATATTACAACATAAAACCTGCTTGAATACTGTTTTTTTTAGAATATTTAGAAGTTATATTACAAAATAAACATGCTTGAATAAAAACTTAGAAATAAGTATATCCTATTGTTTATATGTACAAAATGTAGTACCGTAATAGTGAATTAAGATGAGTATGATATTGTTAACATGAGCAAAATCATATTATGCACAAAACGAACATGCATCAATTAAAAGTAACAGAAGTTTGATTTTTCTTGTATTGGTTATACTAATTTTTGAATTATTCATATAGATCATATTTACGCCAATCATAAATTCATTTGACATATATAATTGTTGCCTACAAAAATTCTACCAATTATTTCTTCAGATTTTCATGGATGGGTATGATACCTGGATTGGAATTTTCTGAGCATAAGCAGTAAAGAGTATATTCCGAGTGAAAGCAACAGGAACAGTTTACTGTTTGCCATCTAAGGGGTTCTTGTACACCAAATGTGGTCTTACTAAGTTTACATGAACACTAAATATGGGGTTATATTTATCTGGAATCACGGCTTTTGGTCATCACCTGAACGGTTCTAATATCACGTCACGTAGTAATCCTCAATGATACCGTAGGGGGTTAGTACATTGCATAGGGGGTTCATGACGCACTAATGGTGACGCTATCTATTAACGTTGTTTTGTTTCATCGTTTATTTTTCAACACAACGCAGCAGAAAAAGTCCAGCGTGCGATAAATTCGTTATACGGTTAACAACTGACACCCTACAATTCCATAGAGGGTGAGTAAAATCCATAGGGGACTCGGTCTACGGCCTCATCCCCTATGAATTTGACAAACCCTTTATGGATCCGTAGGGAGCCAGTAGCAAACCATATAACTTATAATGTTTCTCTGGAATATGGGTTTTCGTTCACCACCTGAGAGGATCTTATTCACGATGTATGGCGTCATTTTGTTAACATGAACACACCATGTGGTGTTTTTCATTTCTCTGGATTGGTGGCTTCCGCACACTAAACAAAGGTTTCTTATGCACGATATATGGCGTCACTGAGTTTATATGTAAACTCAATACAGTGTTCTGTTTCACTGGAAACAGGGTTTCCGTTCACGACCTAAGGGGTTCTTTTATTCTACATTTTTTGTCACCGAGTTTATATGAACACCTACTAAGGTTTAATGTCTTCCCTTAAACAGTGGTTACTTTCAATATTTTAAGTGTTTTTATACACGACTTATGGTGTCAATTGAATTTACATGAGACATGTTGTGATGTTAAAGCACACTTAAAAATTGTATTTAGTTACCTGTCTTAAAGTGTAGGTATGTTCATTTTGTGGTATAAACCTAGTTTAAAATTGGTGCAACTTTATCTTTAAGAGACCACTCTAACGCTCAAAATCGTGCTACATCGACTATAATTACTTGCACTTTTGGTGTTACTTTACTCTTTAACTTACACAATAAATGGTGGCAACCTAGATGCCACCGATTTCGTGTAAATTAACTCCATGAAACTTAACACCATAAATGGTGGCAGCTGGGTTGCCACCATTTTTGGCGTAACGTTACACTACTTTATTTACAGTGTAACGTGTCTAATTCAGGAAATCGAAATCGACAATTATATAATTGAATGTTCGTCAATTCAGGTATTTGATATAAGGTTAAGTCTGTGTTATCATAGTGTATATCTAATATAAATGGTCACAACAATAGATATTTAAAATAAAATATGATATCTTTAGTATTGTAGAATCTTGGACATCTGGAGAGTCAAACATTTCTCTGCCTGGCTACTCACATATTACAGTTCATGCAACTAAAGCTAAGGGTAAAAGAGGTAGACGATCAGGCGGAATTATAGTATATTATAAAAAAGAACTTTCGACTTTAAAAATCATAGATAAAGTTATATCTACTAAAAACTATATATGGATAAAATTAAATAAAACTCAACTGGGTTTACCCCATGACATTTATATTTGCACTGTTTATATTAAACCAGGAATGGCTTCAGTTTCCCCTGATCATGATTCTTTATTTGAAAATTTGAAAAACTCTATAGACAACTTCTCCCAAAAAGGGAAAGTTGTTTTAATGGGAGATTTTAATGCCCGGACTGGAGATTTGTTTGATTATATTGAACTAGACCACATTTCACATATAGATAATAATTATCTTCCAACAAACTACTCTGTAGACGACCCATTAACCATAAGACAAAACATGGATACAATTGTAAATGAACAAGGCAAAAATATTATTGATCTTTGTATTGAGTCAAAAATGAGAATTCTTAATGGCAGAGCGATGGGTGACTCCCTAGGTAACTTTACCTATTTTTGTCCAAATGGTAGAAGTAATATAGATTATGTTATTGTCAGTGAAGACATTGTAAATATTTTTCCTTTTCTACATGTACTTCCCCCTAATGAACTATCAGATCATTGCATTGTATGGTTTAGTCTGAAAACTTTTAATTATCTAAACAATAACTCTAAACAAGATTACAATTTTACTTTTCCAATCCCAGGAAAATTTTGTGTTGAAGATGGAAAAAATGAATACATATCTCTGCTAGAAAATGATGAAGAGAAAGATATTCAATCTTTTCTCCTCCAAGTCAATGATCCAGAAAAAGATATTAATACTTTAACTGAACATTTAACTAATATCATGATTAAAGCTGCAAAGAAATCTTTTAAATTCAAATTATTCAAAAAGAAAAAAAAAGAAAAAAAGAAGCATAACTGGTATAATGGTAATTGTTTTATTATGAAAAAAGAACTTCGCAATTTAGGCAAGAAAATGCAACAGTATCCAAATAATGCATATATACGAAGTAATTTTCATAGACTTCGCAAAGAATATAACAAATCTTTGAAACTAGCTAGACAAAAGTTTGTCAACGATTTAGTTGCAAAACTTGATACTCTACATGAAAATAATCCAAAATTGTTTTGGGAAACTATTGATAAATAAAAAAATAATACTGTTAAAACTAATCCAATTAGTATCTCTGATTGGCACAAATATATGAAAGATTTATATGCAGCAGATAAACATGAAAACCCCAATTTTATACCTACAGCTCAAGATTTTTCAGATACAGGCCCTCTAGATTTTCCCTTTACTTGTGGAGAGGTCCGTAAAGGTATTCATAAGTTAAAAAACAATAAACAACCAGGCATTGATCTGATTCCTAACGAATTTATAAAATATGGTAAAAATAAGTTATTACCTTCCTTTGTCAATTTATTTAATAGGATTTTGTCATCGGGTGTATTTCCAGATTGCTGGAATATCTCATGTACCACATTTATACATAAAAATGGGGATATTAATTGTTGTGATAATTACAGATGCCTAGGTCTAACAAGCTTCGGAAAACTTTTCACTTCCTTATTACAAACTAGACTTAATGGATACCTAGATGATCATAATTTATATAACAAATTTCAAGCTGGTTTCAGACCAGATTACTGTACAACTGATCATATATTTACAATAAAGACAATACTAAACAAATATATCTTTAAAAATAAAAAACAGATATATGCCTGTTTTGTAGATTTTTCCAAGGCATTTGATTCAATTTGGTATGATGGATTATTTGAAAAACTTTTAAAACTGGGAGTAAAAGGACATTTTTTCCAATTACTTCACCATATGTATAGTAATGCAAAATTTGTTGTAAAAAAAGATAACACTATTACTGAGCCATCTAAATTAGGAAAAGGTGTGCGACAAGGTGATGGCTTAAGCCCCCTCTTATTTAATATATATGTCAATGACATTGATTCAATTTTTCCCCAAGAATCATGTTTTCCGGTGCAGCTTATAGACACTAGAATGAATTGCTTATTATATGCTGACGATTTACTGTTACTATCTGAAAGCAAAGAAGGTCTTCAATCCTGTTTAAATTCTCTAAAAACATACTGTGATAGATGGAAGCTAAATGTCAATTTAAATAAAACAAAAATTATGATCTTCAGTAAAGGTAAAAAAGATTTTAAAAAATTTAAATTTTTTTATGATAACAAAGAAATTGAAATTGTTGAGAAATATAAATATCTGGGTATTATCATTTACTTTAATGGCAATTTTAAACATGCTGCAGAACACTTATACAAACAAAGCCTAAAGGCACTTTTTTCTCTGCATTCTAAGGCATTTGGATTCAATACTATAGATCATAAACTAAAATTAAAACTTTTTGATACTCTTATAAAACCCATAAGTACTTATGGATCTGAAATATGGATTAGTGACTACAATATAAAAGACTCAAATATTGATAAATTACCTTTTGAAAAAATTCATAATAAATTTTGTAAAAATATTTTAGGAGTTCACAAGAGAAGTTCAAATATGGCAGTAAAGTGTGAATTAGGAAGACAACCTACTTTGAATCATATACTAACCCTAGCCCTTAAATATTATGATCGACTTAAACAGCTTCCATCTGACAGATTGCTTAGTGAAACATATAAATTAGATCATTCATTATATACTGATGGACACAGATCTTGGCATAAATTTATCTCTAACTCTATTGAAAAATATAATTTAACAGACAATAATCTCAATTTAAAGAACTTAAAGGAAAATATTAATAACCAACATTCTAATAACACTTTGCATAATCTAGAAAAATTACGTTCAATTGAACAAGACAATAAATTACATTTCTATGCCAATATTTATTCAGAAGAATTTAAATTGCAAAATTATCTATCTTATAAATGTTCTCCTAATATAACAAGAAATCTTACAAAATTAAGAATTAGTTCCCACCTTCTTTTGATTGAAAAGGGTAGATATTTCAGACCAAAAATTAAGAGAGAAAACAGAATATGCTCTAACTGCAATCAAATAGAAGATAAAAAACATTTACTTATTTATTGCAAAAAATTTGAAAATTATAGAAAACAACTATTTAATAAACTAAATTTAATTCAAAAGATCTGTGCCCTGAAAAAGTTATGGAAACCATTATTAGTTTACTTAACCCACAAAATATTGATGACACAAAAAATATATGCCATTACATACAATTATGCTTTGAATCTTTGTAATTTTATTCATTTAACCTTGATTTGATATTTTGTCATACATAATATATATCTATTTATGTGATGTAATATCATGTTAATGTGGGGGAAGACATCATTATACTTGTATTGATTTTCCTGATTTAATAAAAACTTGAAACTTGAAACTTGATAAGAGAAACGCACAGAAAATACTGCTGTTTGCCTGCACCTACTCATCGATAAAAAGTAACAAATCTACATGTATCAAATGTGGTTATAAACTATGTTTTTTAACGTAATAACTAATGAAATTATATTTGATTTACTACTTTGCATTACAATATGTAAATATTTCATTTAGATATCATTGAGTGAATACAAAACACTACTGTTGATCCCAAAGTGTCAAAATAAGAAAATTGAAACCGAAAATTAGATTATTTGTAGTCACGGCAATTCAGGTATGTAGTGCAGGTTAAGTTTGAGTTATCTTAGTGTTTATATAATATGCATGGACATTATCATGATTATAGATAAGAGAAATAAGAAAAACGCACATAAAAAAATAACCTTTACATTTAAAAAAGAATCTTTTGCCTGCACTTTATCATCGACAAGTTAACAACTCTACAAGTATCAAATGTGGTTTATGTTTTGTTATACGGATTATTCATTGACTATAAGCGAACCAAATCCTACTAATTGAACTTAATCATTAAGAATACTAAGATTACATAAAGGCCTGATTCATATCATTTACACAGGTCCTAGTCATTCAGGTGACCAATATACAAGGTCGGCTTTGTTCGTTAATGGCACAATATCGTATCAGTTATTCATGAATTTGTATTTGCTAGGACCATACAACTGTCTGTCTTTCTTCGATTTCACGACGTTGGTGTCATTCATTTGGAACTAGATAGTTTTTGCTAACGTGTTTGTAAATACTCACATGGTAAATACTGGCAACTAAAATTATACACCGAATCATGCTGTATAGACTGAATTATGTAGCTGCATGTATTTTAATTTCAAATTCTGGGCTTATCAATGCTTGCAGGAGCATATAGGTGTATTAAGCACTATAAATTTACATTTGAAATTTACACTGATTTGTTTTTACTTACAACGCTGTTCTACGAGCAACACGACGGGTGTCACATGTGGAACAGGGTCTGCTTAACCTTTCAAAGCACCTGAGATAATTCCTAATTTTATTATAGATTTATGTCACCGTAGCTATTTATTAGAGTACAGTTATATACTAGTACTACACTATATGTTGTGTGTACTATATATTTACTACGTTCATTCATACATTCATTCATTCATTGACGGACAGTTAGAAAAAGACTTTATTCTATATACTACTCTGCACGTAGTTATTATGCATACAACCCCGCCACTTTTTCTAGCAATATATATACGGTGAACTCGTACTAATGCCAGTTTCACACACTTTAGCACTCACGTTACATAAGGGACACCTAACTTTTCCCCTTCTTTCAGGTAAGCACATTTTCTTTTAGGCCTTATCATGCATGTACTATCTAATTCATAGTTCAATTTATAAGGAAACATCAAGTTAACATTTGAAATAAATGTTTATTATAATTATGTACTTTCAGTGTGAAATAAATGGTTTGCAACATTATATTTCGTCACATATTCAACGCCCTATTTACAAAGATCAAGTGGCCATATTACCCTGTGACATTTAAAATAAATTTTCTACGCTTTTTAAAACTGACCTATTTTGTTTTAAACTCAATACTTTTATAATCCGAAAATAAAAGCTGCCGCGACGGCTGGTGCTCAGTGATGAACGGAAGGAGGAGGAGGAAAAGGAAGTATTATGAACATGCAAGTTAACAATGTATCTATACCCAGGAATACTTGTCATCCTATCCAGATATATTATTACGACTCCAAGCCGATCAGACTACCCTCTTTATCCTAAATGGTGCGTATCTTAACCAGCAAATATACAATTTTATTCCATTGTTTTTCTCTGGTCGGAGATAAACTGAAACAAATGTATTATTGCCTATCACTCATTGACATGATACATACAAATAGGAAGCTGGGGTTTAAGTGCTAATGAGACAGCTCTCCCTCCAAGTCACGATGTTTAAATTAGTAAACAATGAAAGGTTAAAAGTCTTATTATATTAGAAGACATTTAAAAGAGACCTAAGAATAGTCAAAAGATAGGAACTAAAACAAAGTTAGTGGTAGGGATTAGGGGATTGACATAAACTTGAAATTTATGTCTCCATTTGAATAGTTGTTTGAAAACAAAGCCAGAAACTTCTATGCTTCTTGAGTTGAAGATGCAAGAGGGTCGCAATTCTCACACATAAAACACTGTTAGCTCGGTTTCATTACTTGATTAAAAAAAATACGCATTTAATAGATGCACAAAGCAAATGCTATGATGATAAATATATAGATAAAAACAAATAAAATTTAAAGCTAAATCAAGTTTTAACATGTTGTGCTTACCTGTAAACCTGTATGTTCTTTAAACACACATTACCCTGATTATTGATATAAAATGTTTTTCGGTAGCGTCCCTACGTATGCGGAAACATTTTGGGGTAGACCATACATTTTCCCCTGCTTACCTGTTTCCTTGTAATATTTAAATTTGTATTTTTAGGTTATGTTGATATAATCACTATAATCTGTTTTAAAACCGTGACATTTCAGTTTGTTTGTATATTTAAAAAAGAAGCACACAAAATATAGGGGTCAATTATTAGGTCACAGCAATTTACGGCTTTTTTGTGTTATTGAATTTGCTGTTACAAAATATTACAAATTATTATAAATTAAGGAATATATTTCCCTCATGCAAAACTCTGATTCCTTTCACGGATTTTGGCTATATTTTTTGGATCTTTTGCATTATAGCTCTTCATCTTTTATATAAGCTTTGGATTTTACATATTTTGGCCACGAGCATCACTGAAAAGACATGTATTGTCGAAATGCGCATCTGGTGCATGAAAATTGGTACCGTTAATGTTATTACTGAACTATGTTTTTGATTAAAAAGAAATAAAATCTAACATAACAAATAAGACAGTTAAATAAAGACTTAGTCTAGCGAATTATCTTGTTTATTCTTTCGTCAGTTGTATGATAATCTCTTCCATCCCCCTACAAAAAAAACCCATTTACTGATAAATAATAAATGCCTTTTGACTAAACTTCACGTCCTAACTGTATAAGCATATTTATATTTGTATCTATTCATTCAAAACAAAGATATTCTTAGAATGTTAACTTACACCTTGGTCGTATTGAAATAAAATAACATGTAAAATTGAATGGCCGTATACAAGTCAACAAACGTTCTACGAATTTCTTTGTTTTGGCATAACGTATTGCACAATAAATACAGTTTTAAATGAAGATATGCTTACAAACATTATAAACAATTTAACTGTGAACAATAACAATCTCATGAATATTTTACGACGCCTCAATATTTATAATCCAGTAACTTTATCACAACACCTACACGTGTATAAGTATTGATTAATTTTGAACAAACAACAAAAACTTCCGTAAATATAGAGTTGCATTTTAATGTACCCATGGACCCTTGTACTAGGATGTTAACTTCAAAGTGAATCTCCCAAAGGTGACTGGGGTATAGAAATATGGTCACTTGGTCTTCTCCCGACCGGCAGTAAAACGCTTGCCGAAGTGGGGCGTCCGTTTGGCTGTGCGGGATGTATCAAGTTCGCAGTCACGTCCGGTCAGAAGGGGGACGTTAAAACCGATGTCTCGTGTAAAGAGAGTGCCACGCTCTTTGCACGTTAAGAACCCTTGCAACAACTCTTTGAGGGGTCGGTAGGTGGCCTGTTGCAAGGCAAAATTTCTGTCCCTATCCAATATACCCTCATTTTCCAGTGGCAGTCCAAATTTCCCCGACCATCATCCCAGATGGCCTCTATTGTATCAACCTACCTATTGTATTTATTGTGAACTTGTTCTCGTCCTGAATATGCATGAAATATTTGCCACTGGACGTTAAGCAACCAACCAACTATCAATCAAAGTGAATCAAAGTACTGAAGTACTGAACATCTGATGACCGCAAGTTCTTGTCGATAGTCAAAAGCACTTGTCACAGAAAACAATCACATCTCTATACTAAAACTTAGGTTTAATAAATGTACAGAGATAAAATTTAAATTCTGAGACAAGTTCGTGCGTGGATGATTAATAGCTGTCAGGAAATTCAACATCAGCGTAATAACTATTATATTGTAGTGATACAAATCAGTATACACTGGTTTGTTGTTATATATTATATTAATTCAACAGTTACATGTATATATAATTTTCATCCATGTGTATATCATTCTATTTTACTATCAAGTGCATGGTTAACACTTTTCTGTAAAAATTCGTAATTTTCTAAAAGATTGGATATAGGGAAGCATTCATATTTCCCCGGAAAAACAATTACAGAGGTACCGGTCCTTGCTGGGATTGTCGCAAAATGTTCTTAAGATATTCCTCCGCATATTTTAACATAATTTTTCGGTATGTTTGCATAGATTTTTATCAATGATGCTTTTACTTTACGACGAAACATGTTCATAATATTAATTTATGGTTTAAAGGTGCACTAGCTACGAGATATATATAAAAAATCTAATTTTTATTATTTTGGCTTAATCATTAATAAAATGCAAATAAAGAAACAGTAATTTGATTTTAGCAGCCAGTATGGTTCAATTTTGTCAAAATCAGCTAAAAAACAAAGATTATGAATTATTCACTTGCAAGTGAAAAATTCGACCTCATTGAATCCGTATTCATATGAACTTCAATTGAACCCCCTAGCCCGTGATTGATAACTCGTGAATTGTATGTATAAAGTCATTCAAAGGAAAAGAATGTCAACATTGAAAGTAAAACAAAGGTAAATCATTTTATTAACTGACTTGATTCACAACTCATCATTCTTATACAGGTAAAAACGATGATAAACATTTATTTGTCATCTATAATATGAAATTAAATAGACATAGAAAAAACCCAACAGCAGGAGCTGGCGTAATCTATTTATATCTTTATTTATATTTACATCGCTTTAAATATGGTCATTGGATGACTTTAGAGGTCAACTCGATAGTTAATTAGATAGCGTCTAAATTAGAATACACACGCAACGAAGCTACGTGTGTTCATGCCGGCGACCTGTTAATTGATTATTTTAGACTTTAAATAGTTTGGATAAATGTTTTACATTGTTATAAATCAAATATGAGAATTTGATTAAAATCGGTGGTCATGAATTTGACAGCTAATGCCTCTTTAAACAAAACTATTTTCATCAGTATTCATTGAAGAGATGTATTTATAACAAATGATAAGGAATTGTAGTTTGCACTAGTTAATATCTGCCTATTTTTTATGTTTATAGATCGGTTACAAACCCAAAACGAAAGTTACGTATGCAAATCTAGGCGATAGCTATATATATTTATACATCAGAATACCCTCACGGTCATCTCGATGTAATAAGAACAAATTAACGACGTTCAATTGGACAGTATGAATGAGCAAATTAAACAGATTTTAAGGATGACGCAGTCAATATTAATTAAAAATACTCACGGAAGAAAAGTAAATGAATGTATACCAGATATAAGAAATGCTAATGTGGAAATTACATATAATATAACTACAATTTATAAAACAACAACTAACTGCTTTAGAATACATTTGTATATATAAAAAGTTTAATATAATTTTGGTAGAAATGCACTTATCACAATTTATTGAGCATTTATTCGCCCTATTCTTGAATAAGCTAAAGATTAAATTGTCAAATGATACTTTACAAGAGGTACGTTAATCTAGTTAGATTGTGTTAAAATTGAAGCTGATCTTTTTTTATAACTGGACTTCATTATAATTGTATACGTAATTTTTCACCAAAGCGGACACAGAGGACCATGCATTGCAAGAGTTCTCTTGTTTCATTATCAGCCCTTTTTGTTGTAAGTTGTCACAATTGGCTAGTAGTATCGCTTTTTGTCCTTCCACTTCAAGGAAGTAAGTATTTTGTGGAAAGTATGGTGTGAATTTTCGTATTCCCCCCTCCCCCTTTATGCGTTTGCGGCGTTCCTTTCCTTCTCTACCAGTTGTCGATTGAGCCTAGGCACCTACAGAGAAAGTCTGACCTTTTGGCGAAGCAATTTCTGTTTATGGTGGAGGTGCTTCATCTATTATAGAAACTTGCCCAGCTGGTGCGTCCGTTGCCGAATCTGGTTCTATGGATTGAGCAGTTATGCCTAGCTCATCAGGTTTTGAAGAGTCGTTGTCTAAGTTTTGAGCTTGGGTTTCAATCTTTGCAGTTAAGTCGGACTATTTGGCCACACATGCCCTCCGTCTACGGTTAATCCTTTCAGAACGGGACTTTGATGAATTCTTTTAGGTGGTAGAGTCGACCTCTCTCTTTTCGCTATCATCCCATGTGTCCATTTTACTGTTAGTTTGTTGTTTCAATTCCGAGCAGATTGAATCCAGTCAGCGGTTTGATGTTCTTATAAATGTAAAATGATAAATATATCAAAAGAAAACACGGGCTGTTGTTGGTGTTAGTAGTGGGGGAAGTGGGGGTTCTGGACCATTTTGTCTAATGTTAACCCTATGGGGAAAAGGTGGCCTCCTGAGAGGTAGCCTCCCGACGTCAGGCTAATTTCTATGACGTCATTTTTAGGAATTATGACATTAATTAATTAAATTAATTAATTTATTTGGAGATAAGGTAATTATAAAGTGTACTTAATTACGTTTGTTTATAATTACGGATCAGTATATACATTTTTTATTTCTTTGAATTTGATGAAAATCGCCAGTTTATTAATAGATATACAGGAAAACCCCACATTAAATTAGTGTGTATTAACAGATCATTATTGTCTTATATCTCTGATATTACAAACTATTTATTCACCTACGACGACTAAAGACGATTAAGTGGTGTGATGACATGATTACTAAATAAATATTGAAAGCGTGTTTAAACTTGTCAATTATTGTACGTAATGACCTTTAACATATTGATAAGGGTAATTAAATCCGCCATATTGAAAATTCGCTTCGCACTTTTCAAATCATTAAATCGGTATATTATTGTCACTCATCAGTATTATATATCTTAATATTCATGGGATGAATGTATCTTGAATTTATAATATAATTGCTAAATCACTGAACATTATAAACAAACGTAATTAAGTACACTTTATAATTACCTTATCTCCAAATAAATAAAATAATTTAATTAATTAATGTCATAATTAGATTTTTCATATTAACTTTCTGAAGTCTGTCAATGTATATAACTGTGTGTCCTAAACAAAACAGACTTCGTCTTGAAATTATGTTCTACAAAACATTACAAATTCCCATTATCTATAGATTTGATTGCATTAGTAGAAACTATGAATGTATTGCAAATTACATCTGGTTTTGCAAAATAAGATCTTTACAAAATGTCTTATAGGATGATACATTAAATGTGTTAGATACCACTTATGGCACAGGATCCTAGTTTTCTATGTAGTGTTTTATGTACTATTGTTTGTCTGATTCTCTTTTAGTCATCATTCGCCTCTCTTTCAAAGTGACACACATTTATATGTGACATAAACAAATTAGAAGGATAAATTTACTTCATAAAAAGTAAAATCACAAAATTACTGAACTTAGAGGAAAATCAATTCGGAAAGTCCATAATCACATGGCAAAATCAAATAAAAACGCATAAAAAACGAATGGACAAGAACTGTCATATTCCTGACCTGGTACAGGCATTTTCAAATGTAGAAAATGGTGGATTTAACCGGGTTTTATAGCGCTTACCCTTTCACTTCGATGACAGTCTCATCAATTTCCGTTATATTTACATTGATGCGTTAACTAAACAGACATAATAAATAAAATAGTCAGAATATGGGTACATCAGTCATCTTCGTATAACAATTTTAAAAGGAACAATTTAACAGAACACAAAAACATCTATCTACAAAAACATTCATTGATTTGTGTGTCTGACGTCAGAAAATTTTATACGTCACATAGATTAAACAAAGTTTGTTAAAAGTTATGGTTGTCTTTCTGATATTGTTTATAGTTATCAAAGGTTCCAGGTTTAAAATTTGATACGCCGGACGCGCGTTTCGTCTACATAAAAGTCGTCAGTGACGCTAAGATCAATATAGTTCGAAAGCCAAAACAAGTACAAAATCGAAGAACATTGAGGACCCAAAATTACAAAAAATATGTCAAACACGGCTAATGTATTCTATGTGTTGGATAAGACAATCCTCAGTATTCCGAATAATTCATACTTCAACATATAACTCCTCATTTTATGGATTTTAGATTAAATTCTATCATTGATCAAATGTATACCTTCAGTGTAGTCTCAATTGTATGTATTAATATGTCTTTTGATTCAGTAAAACCGTTCCAATTGATATTTTTTACAATGTGTTTTTCTATGATGTAACACTAATGTTTCAGGTGATGGTGAAGGTTGGTACATATTATAACGTTTAAACTCGCTGCATTTGTTAGCATCTGTCCTTATAAGTCAGAAACCTGATGTTCAGCGGTTGATGTTTGTTGATGAGGTTCATAAGTTTTTCTTGTTTCTCGATTATATATATAAATTAGACTGTTGGAGGCGTTACACTAGACATTTGTAAGACCCTTTATAGCTTGCGGTTCAGTTAGAGCCACAGCTCCGTGCTGCAGACCGTACTTTGATCTATAATGGTTTACCTTTACAAGTTATGACTTGGATGGCGATTTGTCTCATTGGCACTCATACCACATCTTCGTATATCTAAAAACGTATATCATATTAGCCTAATCATTTTTGTATAAAATATTTGATTTTATGCTCACTTAATTTTTTTCGTTAAACGCTTGACGATTGAGTTTCAAATGATACAACACAATATATTTTGATGTATTTTTCTTACTCTAACTGTCTATAGCTTGTTTTGGGGTAATGATGAATGCCTAAATCAAACAAATCTATTTTCAAAAGGCTTGGAAATCAATGAAAAAGCAGCATACTTTCGTATAGCTTTTCTAAATCTTTCCTTTGCCAACAAAGGTCTCGATGGCGTCAACCTAGGCAATATCCTTCATCATAAATTAGTTCAATCGAAAATACCTCCTTATTTCAAAGACCAGTCTGTACCAATAATTTCTTATACCTATACCAAACCTATTGCAAATAAAATCTTCAATTACAAACGCGTTTTGCAGAATCTCGATATTGACGACTTCAAGTCTAAACCTCCTGACTGCACTTGTGCTAGTTCCCAATTCACATATAATCCTGCTGGCCACGTTATTACCGGTGACCTTAACATTGTTAATAACACTTCTCTACGAAATGTGTTAACAAAAGGTCCGAAATATCGCGAGCCTAAATCCATCAATTGGAAATACAACTTTAAAATTTTGATGGATTCAGTCGAGGATTATGCCAAGCAATGGACTAAACGTGAAAAGGAAGACGTAGACACTCTATCCGAATGGATTAAGGCAGTGAGGTCGTTAATACAAATCAGAATTAAGACACTGAATGGGTCCATCAATGCCCATGCTACGTCAATCTTTAAAGACCCAAATGTTACTAAACACTTATCCGACCTCCATGATAAATATGTTGTTGTCCCCGCAGACAAAGCCCCAAATAACATCGTTTTTGTCTGTAAAAGTCACTACATTAATTGCTTGATAAACGAATTAGGTTCTGTATAGACAATTCACTTGGAAACTCAACATATACCCTCACGACACTTACCAAAGAGGAAATCCTGGATAGTCATAGGTCTGTTCTTTGTTCCTTTGGTATTTCAACCAAAGATGAAGAACTGAATCTTCCATCACTGTATTGGATACCTAAACTACATAAGTGTCCTTACAAACAACGGTATATTGCTGGGTCTTCCAAGTGCTCCACGAAACCTCTTTCTAAATTATTAACATCTATTTTATCAGCAATCAAAGACGGGCTTCAAAGTTATTGTGAAACTGCCTATTCTAGAGGTGGCGTGAATCAGATGTGGATACATAAAAAAATTCCAAAGATTTTTAGAGTACATACAATCTAACTCTCTTTCATCTTGTAACAGTAATAAAACATTTGACTTTTCTACTCTTTTCACAAGTATTCCACATTCCAAACTAAAAGACAAATTGAAAGAGTTGGTATTACTTTGCTTCATAATTCTCTGAAACCGATATTATCAAGATGCTTGATTTCTTGATTGACAACATATTTGTAACGTTCGGAGGACGTGTTTTTCAACAGACTGTCGGCATCCCAATGGGAACAAACTGTGTCCCTCTACTTGCCGACTTGTTTCTTTATTATTATGAGGCTGACGTCATGCAGGAACTTCTTAGGAAGAAAGATAAGAAGTAAGCAATATCCTTTAACTCTCCTTTCCGCTATATAGATGACGTTCTTTCACTAAACAATTCAAAATTTGGTGACTATGTGGAACGCATCTATCCCATCGAATTGGAGATAAAGGATACTACAGATACAGTTAAGTCGGCTTCATATCTTGACTTACATCTAGAAATTGATATTGAGGGTCGGTTGAAAACAAATCTTTCCGACAAAAGAGATGATTTCAGCTTTCCAATTGTGAACTTTCCATTTCTAAGTAGCAACATTCCAGCAGCACCTGCATATATACGGGGTATATATTTCCCAATTGATACGATATTCCCGTGCTTGCATTTCCTATCATGATTTTCTTGATAGAGGGTTACTGCTCACAAGGAAGCTATTAAACCAAGAGTTCCAAATGGTGAAGTTGAAATCATCCCTTCGTAAATTTTACGGACGCCATCACGAGTTGGTTGACCGTTATGGAATAACCGTTTCACAAATGATATCGGATATGTTCCTTACGTCGTAACTACAATCCCCTTCCCTTTCATGAATGTGACCTACCCAATTAGACTATTTACCGGATTTGTAATCACATAAGCAACACGACGGGTGCCATATGTGGAGCAGGATCTGCTTACCCTTCCGGAGCACCTGAGATCACCCCTAGTTTTTGGTGGGGTTCGTGTTGTTTATTCTTTAGTTTTCTATGTTGTGTCATGTACTATTGTGTTTCTGTTTGTCTTTTTCATTTTTAGCCATGGCGTTGTCAGTTTGTTTTAGATTTATTAGTTTGACTGTCCCTTTGGTATCTTTCGTCCCTCTTTTATCGACGTACTTTATAGACATAACACGAGGGGTGTTACATATGGAGCAAGATATATTTACCTCTCCGTAGAACCTGAGATCAACCACTGTTATTAGTGTTGTTCGTAGGGCAGAATTAAATTGCACCAACTACAGTTTTGAAAAGATATCAAATACGTCACTCTCTATTTTTGTGTTCATAGTTTAAACTGTATATATAGCAAAAACAGCCATGTTCAAGACTGGATGAAGGCAATCATTTAGTTGATATGTAGGGTAAATGTTAATCACAGTTCATAAAATTGGCACAATTGGATGATTTTTAATTGGCGTAAGGATACAAATAGTTTTTCCAATGAAGTGGTGCAGAAGTAGTATTGGCACAAATGTATTAATTTTTGGCGCATATATATATATATATATATATATCGCCCTGTTCGTTTTAGTCAATAGTTCTCTATTTAGTGTATTGTGTACTGCTGTTAGTTCAATATTTATTTTGCCATATAATTGGCAGTTTTTATTCGCCTGATGATTCTTATATTCCCTAGGCCTCTCTTTTTAAAACACAATATTTGTGAACACAAGTCGTATCAAGCGACAGATCTTTTGTTTAATTAACAGACATTCGAACTCAATTCTACCAAGGCAGTAATTGAAAAAAAACCATATCGTATCTATCCAATTAAAATCGCATGAAGTCTACTACTAAACAATAAAAAAATGAACGACGACATAATATATATTCAGTTCAATTGTTTATTAAAAGTCTTGCTTGAAGTTGTAGGATGCGACAAGTTATTCATGGTTAGATTCGATAACTTTACATTATAGAATTGAGAACGGAACCCACGAGGAAAGTATTTATTACTCAATTGTAATACTTTTGGTAGTTAAATATATATACAATACATTCACTAGCAAAGCTTAAGTTTCAAGCAGTTATTTTTGTAAATGCGTAGCGTCAGTCAAATGTTCATCTTTTTTTCGGTGATCAACGTGTAGTATGGCAGTTAATTTGTACATTTGTCTTCGAAACTCAATTGTCGACACATAAATGAGTATCAAGTATCCCATCATATCAGTCGTCTAACCTGGACTATATTGTTAAATTTCAAAGGTGTTAGTTTATATTGCGCTTGGTAAATCCAGTGTCATAAAACTCACTTGAACTGAAATATAATCATAAAACACCTGTCAAAATGCTTATTCAGGTATTCAAAATAAATCAAAGATATTTACGTAGAAGAGTTATTATTTGTAAATTTAACGGATTTTGTAATTTTAAACCTGAGAAAGACAAGATAGCACAGCGATTCATATTGTTATACAAATCGTTAGTAAGGTATCAATTTGGTGTTACAACAATGGTCGCATATAGAATTTTATTCAAAATCCATAATTACAAAACACTTGCTGAAAGTGTTACTGAATCTGGAAAATTTACGATAATGACACTATACCAGTTCTGTTAAAACTTATTGCTCTTTTTAGAACACGAGACAGTTAATTTATTATTTATTCATTATTTCTATATATTAGATATATCAACCCTTTAATATGAGGAGACAATATCTACTATATGTACTACCAACAGTAACATATTTAATCAAAAAAATGTACCATGGAATATCCACAAACATACAAAACTACCTCAATACTTGAGACATAATCGAACAATATAGATGGTTGGTTGAATCAATTTTTCAAAGAACTATAATGGTATCGTATGTGTTTAGTACAATTGTCGATAGCAAGAGTATTGAACAGGTATACATTTCTATATTAAAGGTTTCTGTCACTTTCTGCTTTTTGAAAAGTATTGCATAACTTGTTTTAAAAACAAGAGTTAGAATTTGATTTTAACAAATAGTGTAAACACTTGACCACAACTTCACTGCAAGGAAATGTAACACTATAAACTAAACGGTCAATAACATATTTATGTTCTGTGTGCTCTTTAAGTGTATAAAATTATTTAAAAGAAAACGTAGCCTCAAAATGATAAATATCATCCAATTTCGAACGTATTTTAATGTTAAAAAGGTTTAGCAAATAAATAACAAATGGCTTCTTAGTTTCGATAAAAACAAATTATGTCAGACATTTACCTAAACTAGGCATTCATAGTCATGTATCTGCCTGAGGCAAAACTTTGATCAGTCGTATCTGAAAACAAATGAAGAATTATGTAGTTAATATGCATGTTTGATTGTTTCGTCTAACGATTCAATGCACATGTCATATGCTACTGTAGTGATATGATATTCATCTTTATTAGGATTTGATATTCTACGTGAAGCAATCAAACCCGGTTTTTATATGGTTCTCATTGTTCAGTCTTTTGTTTTTAAGTAGTGTTTTGGAGACAGCCGTTTTTCGTTTGGTTTTGCGTCTATGTTGAGTTGTCTTTTGGCATCTGATATTTACTTATCCTTTTGTGCAATTCTGCCTTCTGTGCCTTTATTTATAGATAATTATACGGTATACACAACCACGAAAAATTATAAAAAGAACCA
Organism: Mytilus galloprovincialis; assembly: GCF_965363235.1. Classification (NCBI taxonomy): domain Eukaryota; kingdom Metazoa; phylum Mollusca; class Bivalvia; order Mytilida; family Mytilidae; genus Mytilus; species Mytilus galloprovincialis. The sequence continues at coordinate 66,402,881 of NC_134850.1, read as the reverse complement.
TAAGAGCTAAAACCTTTAAAAAATCGTATCATTTAAAACTTGACTTTATCAAATATACGCTACTTCATTTGGAAGCCAAATAAGTACTTTAATCTGCAAATGCAAATATTTGGGACTCGGTGGCCGTGTTGTTTAAGAGAGGGACGAAAGATACCAGAGGGCAGGCAAACTCATAAATTGAAAATGGTTAAAGTATGTGCGAAACAATAAAAAATAAGAAGTATCCACTATTATATTGAGAATTATCAAATATAGTACCTTGTATCAGGGAACATTGAAATAATCAAATTTGAACGGAAATTATACCACAATCACCTCCTAGTATGATTTTTTTTTATATACGATAAAGTATGAAAGTAATCAAGCATTTTCAAATATGAAACTAACTACCGAAAGTTGTTGACCGTAGTAAAAAAAAAATATAAATTGGTAGTACCTTTTCTTTAATGCATTTCCCTCAGTTTTAGTTTGTAACCCGGATTTGTATTTTTCTATCGATTTATGAGTTTCGAACAGCGGTCGACTATTGCTGCTTTTATTTAATGTAACGTTATAAAACATGTTTTGAATATCTTAACCGGTGGAATGTACGTTTCTGTAAAGAAGAATTGGTTAAACAAATAAATTAGTTTTTTGTTTAAATTCCAAATATTTTAGATAAGCACTAAACAAAATAGATTTAAACATATAAAGTTAATTCTTTTCAAATAAGAACACAATTCTCCAATATTTTCTCTTTAGAATTATAATAGATCATTGCATTATACTTACATTTACGAGTCACGATTTCCACAGAATTGGTTCAACAAATAAATTAGTTTTTTGTTTAATTTCCAAATAACTTAGATAAGCACTAAACAGAATAGATTTAAACATATAAAGTTAATTCTTTTCAAATAAGAACACAATTCTCCAATATTTTCTCTTCAGAATTATTATAGATCATTGCATTATACTCACATTTACATTTACGAGTCACAATTTCCACATGTGGTGAATTTGATGATCTAGATACCGAATTATTGTTTTGACATTGTTCACGTGAACTTGTATTACAATTGTCATTTTGAAATTCGCACTGGTTGGATGTTGCCTGATCCCGATATATTTCTGAATTTCTATTGTCAGTTGGAGTTGCTGTTGGCCTACCACCCTCTGTTGTTCTATTATCTGCAACTTCTTGAATATCTCCATTTACGACTTGATTTAAAGGAATTCGATCCGGTGGTGGGATTATAGGGTCACGAGGACCTGAAGAAATAATTGTTACTCTTAAAAACTAATCATAAAACGAACTATAGGTTATTATTAATATTATTATTATACAGTATTTATAACAGCGCATTATATAATATTAAAATTACCCTAAGCGCTTTACAATATATTTCCATATACATATATAAGTATTAACAATAAAATATAAAAGCCCATGTTTAAAACTTTTAAAACAAAAACATTTGAAAAACTAGCATTGATAAAACAATAAAATTTATATAAAATGGGCATGATAAATTAAGGAGATATTGAATCGGTACCAACAAAAGTAAGTTAAAACTTCAAATTATTTGCTAAAAAAAATCTAAAATAACCAATAAAAGTATACTAAGTTAAAAATTCGGAAAAAAAAGTAGAAGCTTAAAAATTCTAAAATTACAATGATGTAAAAATATTTTAAGAACTATTAAAAGCATGTCTGAATAAATGAGTTTTCAAATTTTTCTTAAAAACGTTCACACAATGGATGTGTTGCCGGAGATTCATCCGCTTCACATTTAAGAAATAATGATAAAACTCTAAGACACAGTTTTATTATATATCTGCATTTGTTGCTTGTATGAGTTTAATTCAATAACTGTTCAGACAATCATTCCTCATTCTAATATATAATATAATGAATACGCTATACAAAATCTCTATATTTGTTAAGGTGATAGCCGTGTTCTGTTATAACCGAATATCTTTTGTACAAAGCAGTTATTAGGAACATACTTTTCTTCCAAACAAAATTGAGAACATACAAACGTACAGTGACATATAGTTGTAAACTTCTATGACACTTATTTTCACTTGTTCATTTTGTAACAATAAAATACTTTTCGAATTTTGAATTTTGTTAGCAGATCGGTATTTTTGTTAAATTACTTTTTTTATATCCGCTTTTAAATGGTCAGAATGTTTGACAAGAAACCGCTTTCTTAGAATGACCTCTAGTAGTAAGTAATTGACGTACATTCATAAGAGAGAGAGAGAACAAAAAGGAAAATACTTGCCATGATTGAAACACATATTAAACCTGCATATGCACTGTTCGTGTGTTCTCCATATATACACAACAACTATGAATAGAACCACCACAGCTACACCGAGAACAACCACTCTGTCATGAAATAATTGAACATATTTTGATCATTTTACCAACAAGACTTGTATTGCATATCTTAAATTAATATCATAAGAATACGAAAAGTTTAACTCACAGTTATAATTAAAATATACAATTATGCACATTTTTTATCTCAATTAACATTGCCGTTGCAGCATTTACATGTTTTATTGCCTATCAGGATATCTAATTGACCGTGTATAAACGCGTCTTTGACATAAAATTTCTCAATGATTTGCTATATTGAAAGACAATCCAGAAATGTGTATGGAAAGCAGCAACGTACAATGCAAGTTATACAATAAAGAAATAGCTTTTAGCAGATAATAAGACATGTAAGATACCGATTCAGAAGATCATTTGACACAATAAAAAATAGTTATCCTATAAATTCGTGGAAAAAGCCGAGCACAAGACGTATTATGACTACTGCTACAATTTACGACTTTCAGTAATAATTGGTAATTTGAAACACATACAAGTACTCGTAGTTGGTTATTGTGCATGCTCACAACGTGTCTTTTTATGCTGGCAAAAATAATGGTAGTTACATAACTAATACGATGCGGACAAGAAAACTCATGACAGGAAACAATTCAGGCATAATATTATAGTAACCTTTATACGGCTACAGTGAATATAACTTTTAACCTCTCATTAGAACTGTCAGAATAAACTGTCATAGAACTGTTCTAAACTGTCACAGAACAATTTTACATAGAACAGTTCTTCATTATCACTGAACTAGTATATATTTGTTTAGGAGCCAGTTGAAGGACGACTCCAGGTGCGGGAATTTCTCGCTACATTGAAGAACTGTTGGTGACCTTCTGCTGTTGTGTTTTTTTTCTATGGTCGGGTTGTTGTCTCTTTGGCACATTCCCCATTTCCATTCTCAATTCTACTCTAGAAATTTTTCTAAGTAGAACTGTCAGGATCAGTTTTAGGGTAGAACTGTCTATAACTGTTCTAGGTAGAACTGAACAAATCAGTTCCAAACGTATAAATGTGAGCAGAATTGAAAAATGCTGTTCGAGCCGTATAACTGACTGTTAAACAGTTCTAAATGACGTCACTGCAGTTAGGGCATCTCACTGACCATTCAGTGTTATTATTATCGTTGATGAAGAGAGTTTTTTTTTTTAAATATATATACCATAATCTTGTGACTTATTTATGTTTTAGACAAAGAGTTCTTATAACTGTTCTATTGATAGAACTGATTAAATTAATTCTAGTTGTAGAACTGACGAAATCAGCTCTTATCGTAGAACTGTTCTAATCGTAGAACTGTCTAAAACTGTCAGGATAATTTCTAGGTTAGAACTGTTCTAGCTAAAAATGTCTTAAATGTGTTAGGATGACAGTTCTACATTCTGTCCTGGAACAGTCCTTCTGACAGATTTGATGAGAAGTTAGAAGTGGAGATCACTGTAACTGAACGAGACTAGCATGATATTGATGAAAGGCGTTGTCGTAAACAATATGATGATATATATAAAAAAAAAAAAAACACACAAAATAGAATTAAAAAAAAAGTCAGTCGAATGAGTGAAAAAGAATTACAAAAAATTTACCACAGGAAATTTATCGCATTAGTTTCTAGTGTTTGCAGAAAGCGGTGAACGATCAGATTTCTACAGTAAGATGTGGTAAGATTATTTGAGACACAACTATTCACTCGAGTCCAAAATGACGTAGTTTAAGAAATTATATTTCACCGAATGACTTTCACCAATTATCAAAATCATAACATATATATCAAGCTTAATAAGACCTGACAAAATATATCAAAATCAAAATAAAAGCATGATGAACGTACAAAACGATAACGAAAGACACAATATGATATACAGAAACAAACGGTAACAACTGTATTCTAACACATTTTGAACTTTAAAACATCTTGATTTGTTTTCAAAGTGAAAGGTATGATAAAATTATCATTTCAGTTGAATATTCCTCAATCAGAGTTTCCCTCTTACTTGTCGTTGATGAAGTATTAAAAAAGATATACATTTTAGTTCGGATGAAAACTACTTATGTTAGCACATGAAGAGACGAGCACACTGTTTAATATGACATGACATGCAAGTGAATAAAAGCCTCCGAACGTATCCATACTTAGATAAACATCCATCTAACCTTAACCAGAGATAACAATACACAGTAACATGCACGTTCTTACCTGCTTTTATTCTAGTAAAATAGAGATGCACGTTTGTTTTACATACCTGTTCAATCTTAGAGCTAAACATATTATTTTTTAAAAGTGATAATCTGACTCATTTTAGTCATTTAATGTCAAAATTCAAAGTTTAATGTTCCCAAATAGCGATCCAATATAATCTGTCATTTTATCATAATTGTTTATTTTCTTTTTATATTTTGAAAGTTAATACATTGCAATGTTATTCTTATGTCAGATTTAGTTAAGGGCTGTCATAATTTATATTGATGTTTTCAATGTAAATTTGTTTTAAAAATAAGATTATAATTTCTACATACTTATTATAACATCATATTGGAAAAAATATTCTCATTTTCAGTATTTTTTGGGTTAAATCTATTATAACTATGAGGAATGAACAATATTACAAATGTAGCAATACGTAGTATCAATAACATAATGTTTTTCTTTTGTTGAATCTATTTAATATTGTTTCTACACTCATAACGCGACAACTTTGTTCTCAGCCTTTTTGTAAAATGTGAAAGTAGTTGTTAGGTGGTATACAGTTTCTGCTGTTGTCCAGTAAAGTTTACTTACATTATTATCATTGTTGTATTGTCCGAGTCTTCAATATTTTCTTGTTGATGTTTAACTGAAATTAAGATAATATTTATTAATTTAACAAAACTAGTGGCTCACAATAGCCTGTGTCGCTCACCTGTATTTACTGTGGATTTGGAAATCATGTTAAGTAAGGTAAACATCATAAGGAAAAGTATTAGATAACCTACAAATGATTGAGGCTAAGATTGGTTTAATTTGTAGTGTTATTAAAGAACGTTATCCGATTGAAGTCTGACAATAATTAATGAAGATCCTTAATCATTATTCAAATAAATTTTCAAATTGTTGCCAATTGAAATTGTTTTTACATTTTCCCAATAGATTTCTATAGCAAATCCTTTTGCTCTGTTTTTAAATCAAGGTACCCTATTCATTTTCGTGGCTAATGTTAAGCCTATTAAGACCAGTAGATTAAGTAGAGAAGTCTTTTGTGAAAAATTGTAAAAACAAATCCTATAAAGGGTAATAACTCCTATAGGGGTCAATTGACATATTAGGGGCAGCATCCCAACAAAAGGTTGTCTGATATTTCTGAAAATTGCTGAACAGATACATCTTAACCTGGTAAACATTTCTATTTTGTAAAATTAGCTCAAGTTTCAGAGATGAAAAACTGCATTTTACCCCTTTGTTCTATATCTAGCCATGTCGGTCATATTGGTTTGCCGGTGGGGTCATAGAACACATTTTAAAACTAGTAACCCTGATGGTGACTGAAAGAAGACAATAATGATAATAACAACGATGAACAGATGAAATAGTATTTTTCGTCTAGTGGCAAAGATGAACTCACTTTTGTACTAGAAAAGAACGTAATGTTTTGCAAAATAGGCATAGGCAAACGGCTACTAGGCTATAACAAATATAAATATGCAAATTGAAAATTAAATATATATTTGCAATTATGCCAGAGTATTGATAAAAAGACCAAATAAAATAACTGAACTGCACAACAATCAGTTGCGGCTTAGAAATACATATATTTTGCAATATTTTAAAATACTACTCGAATGAAGACATGTACCCTACACTGCAACCTTATTATGAATCAATTTGTTCGTGTGAAATGTTCTTAAATTATTCGCAAGAACAACTGCATTCGAGGCATCCTCGATGCAATTTTTTTCTGAGGCAGTTCAAGGAAAAAGATAGATATTAAAAGGTAATACATTTAATTTCAATATCTATGTGGTGTAACATGCGGGGATGTATATGTGGATACAAAGTAGACTTAAATTCAATAAAAATCATAGTGCTATCATATATTACAATAACAGACTGGAGAGCAATAGGTGCATTGACTTGATTATTATAAGGTGCATGCATCACTAATCATACGGTTCTTATGACGTATGAAGTTGATCGACGACACAACATATTCAATTTGAGAAAATCATACCTATGGGTAATTGTGATGAGGTAGACAAAACTACACTAAGTTTTGTCGACTGTGTTTCAGTTCTTTTTGACGACATCTTTACTTCCGGTACACTATTGGAATCTCTGCAGCAAAAAACAAAATTATGTCTAGCAGTTTGTTATAGTAAGTTGTGAGATAGAAGCTTTCTACATGAAAAAATGCCTGAACCAAGTTAGGAAAATGACAGTTGTTTTCCATTCGTTGGATGGTTTGAGCTTTTGAGGTTGCCATTTGATTAAAGTCTTTCCGTTTCGAATTGTCCTCGGATTTCCGTTTTTTTGTGATTTTAATTTTTATTAGAATTTCAACTTGCATATTTGATACGACAACATTGAGTTATCTTACAAATGCACATATGTTATACCATATGAATGATTTATACTGCTAACAAGTAGGTAAAATGCACGTCAGGAATACAAAATTTGTTGTCCATTCATTTGATATGTTTGAGCTTTTGATTTGGCCATTTGATTTGAGACTTTCCTTTTTAAATTTTCCTCGACGTTAAGTATTTTTGTGAGTTTATTTTTTATATAAAGTAATAATCATATACCTCTCATAGGCAAAACATTGGTGAATAGACATTTATTCAAGATCTTCTTATTCTAATATTGGTTATTAATTATCATAGCATGACCTAATAATCAGCATTGAGTTCTTAAGTTATTTGTAGTTCACCGGAAAAAAGATATTTTTTTTAATTTCTATATTTATGCAATGCTTTTATAATTCTTAATCTATACATTTAGTACTAACAATGAATAACCATATAATGCTTATGTGTTTTTATGCAATCTCATTGACGTGCAATGACTTAAATACAAATACATACATGTATGCATGTAAACTATTAAAAAAATGTAGATTGACGATTTCCGTCAAACTTCCTAATTGATATTGGCAAACTTCCTAATTGATATTAATGAAGCTGCAATAGCAAATAGACGCATCAAATGCACTGATTATTACTGTTATCTTCTCAATCGTTTCTCTCCTCCAAAAAAATTTGTTTTCTAAACCATATATTGTTAAAAAAAAAAAAAGGAATACGGCATAGGGCTGTGCACTTGATAATATGTCGCATTTGATATAAAATGTGTAACATATATACAAGCAAACATACATACATACATACATACACATTCTAAATACACAAGTCCATGCGAACTACGATAATGGTAAAATAGAAGACTATTAGTGATGGGTGCAAGGGAAAAGGTGAACAAAACTAACTTTTAAGTCCTAACTATCTTGTAACCATTGGTCAAGCGTGCCGTAAGTGCTCCCTCTTATATCTTTCGCACCTCTTTGTCACCCGAAATAGTCTTTGCAGACAAGAATTTAACGAGTATTGATTAACTTATGTAATTTTAATATTAAAATCTGCTTTGTGTACTGTCATCAGATACGGTTGTCATCAGTAGTTTGAAAAGAGATTTAGTGATACACTCAAACCAATTATACTTTACAAAAAACAAGCTTAGTATTTGTAGATATAGGAAGATGTGGTGTTTGTGCCAATGAGACAACTCTCCATCCAAATAACAATTTGAAAAGGTAAACCATTATAGGTCAATGTACGGCCTTCAACACGAAGTTATAGATATACATATTTTAGCTTTTTGAATCAAATGGAAATGAAAATGTGTTTAATCGAAACAGTTGCTGTGGCAATTGGAAAACGGAAAATCTAACCTAACACCTTGTACCAAGAAGATTATTTGCTTACTTACAAAGCATAAAAACATTTTTAGGTAACACAATAAATCCTATTACGTCTACTTTAGAAACTAAAATAAAATAGAGTTATATGTACCTCGAATGAATTCGTTCATTTATATACTTGGTTCTTCGGCATGGTCCACAACCTTTTCCGGCCTTTTCCGTTCCCTCTGGACAATCCTCACATCCTACATTCAAAAAGTACAACATATTAAAGCAGTTAACTGATGTGCAATTACAGAAGATGTAATATCAATGGTTTTGTTTAAACATATTATCGGACTCAAGATTTTCTACTAGACAACGTCCTTATATTGATGTTGGTATGAAGCCTGCCCTGTTTTTGTAGTTTTGATGCCTTTATCTGGTATCGGGTAATTTGTTGTCATTGTATTTCATGTTTTACTTAAATCGTAAAGTTTTTGTTTCGTGTTGCCTTTTAATTTATACGTTTGATATTTTTTCGTGTAGTTATAAAACCACTAATTCATAGCCCCATTGCATTCTATGTTAAATATTGCAATTTCAAGCATTAATCATGTTAATGGCTACTTTGTTCGAATAAAGTTGCAGTTATGTCGTGTTAAAACTAAACCTTATGCTGACTTGTGTTGAAAAATCAACATACCTTTAGTTGCATATTAAAGCATACTGGTTCAACGAAGTTTGATAGTACAAAAACAGGAACTTCTAATTTGAACAACAGGCCAAATGTGCCCTCCTATTAAAATTTATGTATTTCTTTAATATTCAAACAATGGTTCTACCGTTTTTCCAAGTCCCTAAGCTTTCAATTGATACTAAAACTACCCAAATATTCCCACTATTAACACAGATACAGCTATGGATAGGAACTATTATGCACTACTTTCTTGAATGTTCTTTCCGACCGGGTCTTAATTACTGGTGCTATACCTGTAATTTTTTATTTGTTCTCTAAGACTGCTTGTTAAGTACGGTATATTTTTGCTATGTCTCATCACTTTCAATCCGGTGGTATTTTTATTTTCCTCTCAGAGTTCGTGTTTTGCAAAGAATTTTTGAATATCAACACCAGTGTATTTGTATCTTCACTATCCTTTTTATGCATGATGTCTTTATATACTTTATCGAATCCTCTGTTCGTTTTTGCCAGTTTGAGTTTTTATATTTATAAACTTTACTTGAATGTTTGCAGGTGACAATGTTACCTCCAGTTTTGTTCAAGTATTTTCCTTCTTCACACTCTGTTTGTTTGTCTTCACAGAGACAGGGATCACCATAGTAACACTTAGTTGTATCACATTCACAGCCTATCAGCTGATCGCAAAATGGAATCTTTTTGCTTTTACTATACTTTATCTCTGTAAGTAGATTGTGTAAAGTATTTTTAGCTTCCCAATTGTGAACTTTCCACTTTTGTGTAACAACATTCCAGCAGTATATATTCCAAAGTTGAAACGATATTCAATGGCTTGTATTTTCAATCACGATTCCCAGATATAGGGTTGATGTTCATAAGGAAGCATTTAAACCATGAGTTCCAAGTGGTGAAGTTGAAATCATCCCTTCGTTAATTTGACTGATGACATTACGAGTTGGTTGACCGTAAAGTCCCCTTTCCCGAATGTGACATACATGTACCAAATTTATTTATCGGGTTTGAACAAAAACAAAGCTACACAACGGACACCACATTTGGAGGTGGTTCTGCTCCAGTTGACATAGCTCTGTATTTATTCATATCAAATGTAATATTGCGATATTTCAAAAATTTTGTATTCTTGTATTTCATTTTGATAATGAGCTTTAGGTATATGCCTTTTTTGAGTTTTTTGTTACATATGACGTCGTGGCTCTGTACTTATAAATTCTGTCATTATGTTATGTGCTATGATGATGGTAAATTCTTGTATTTTTGTCTTTCCTTTTTACTAATGAGCTTTGTCTATATGTTTTGTATTTCTTTGTTACATACTTCTTTGTTTTTATAGTGATACATACTTTAACACTGTTGACTGCTATATCCCTATTTTGACATTTTTCTATTATGTCTGTTTGTTTTGTTCACAGATCGTTGTCTAAAGGAAATTTATGCGACTGTCATATAGGTTTGATATTTAACTAGCTATACATCCAGGTTTAAACTACCATTTCCTACATTAAAAAATGCCTGTGCCAAGTCACCAATATGACCGTTGTTACTCTTTCGTTTGATGTGTTTCAGTTTTTAATGTGTCCATTTGATTAGTAACTTTCCGTTTTGAATTTTTCTCGGCGATCAGTATTTTTGTGATTTTACGTTTTAACTATCCGGAGAACCTGAGATTAATACTAGTTTTTGTTGGATTTCGTGTTGCTCTGTCTTTAGTTTTCTGTTTACTATTGTTTGTCTTTCTGTCTGTTTGTATGTATTTATTTAAGCCATGGCGTTGTCTGTTTATTTCTGACATACAGTGGACACAGTACTTTTCAATACATGAAACAAAGCTTCATCCTCCAATTTTATGACTGGAAAATTTCCACTGATTTGCATAAATCATACTCCTTTGAATAATAAAAAATAAATGAATACTTCAATAATGGACAGTTTTTTTAAGTTCAGATTTAAGATGTTTCCTTTAGAGTTTACATCACAGTATTCTTTTAAATATCTAGCATTATCTTGATTTACTTCTTCCGATAATGAAACAGTGAGATTTGAAAAAAGCCATCAAAGTACTATCGCATCAATTCATTGATTCTGAAGTTTGAATAAAATGCAAGTACTGATTCGTACTTGGATCGATAGTAAAATTATAAAACACCATATGTGATATTTCAGCAAAAGAAATATGGATCAACTGCAGATTCCCAAGTAGAGTACATTCATTTAATTGTATTGAATTGTCGTTTGCATTTAATTTTTTTGAACAACTGTAGATTCTCAAATCAAGTGGTTTTATTGGTACAACTAGTATTTATTCTAACTATAACACACTATACTTGCCATTTGCATCACATTTATTAACTGCTGTAAAGCATTTTGTATCATTGTCGTTTCCTGTTGGTGATGAAGATATCAAATCAGGTTGAACCTTACCATCTGTACATGAAGTACATACATCTTTTGTAAATTGTATAGCACAGGGTAGTATTTCATGGCCTCAAAAATAGTAAATAATAAATATGAATTAAAGTCGAAGATGGTTATAGTATTGCAATTCTTCACGTTTTATTGCCAGATAAAATAAATAAACAGTTTAGATTTCTAATTTGTAAATTGTTTTGTAATATATTCGGTCGTTATTTTCTCAATTGTGTCACACGAGTCATATCGGGCCTTCTATAGCCGACTATACGGTATTGGTATTTCTCATTATTGAAGGCCACATATTGTCTATAATTGTTCATAAACACTTTATTTGAACTTTGATAGACAGTTGTCTTATTAGCCGTCATATATTATCTCCTTATTCTAAATTTGGAATGACAATATCCAAATCCATGCACAGTGAATAAACCACCTGGATTATGTCATATTCCTTTCACAGTCCGAAATGTATTGCACATTTTTTACATTTTAATGCGCTTAAATGATTAAATGACATTCAATAAATGTCTGTAGTCGATATTTAAATCATAAGAAGTACTTTAATTTTTTTTTTCATTGTTTATGAATTATTAGCGGTCAAAAGCGTACGTCCTTTCTAGTTTTCACAACATCAGCATAACAGATACGATGCAATATACTTTTACGATAAAAGTTTGTTTATTATGTTCGAATGTGAAAACACTATTGTTGCAATATTATGTTGCAAAGTATATTTAAGCCACGTTCTCTTCTCGCCAGGATGTTGACATTCCCATACGGAATCAAATGTATACCTCTTCTGGCTGGTGTTCTCCATTTATTTGGAGTCGTAGTTCTTTCTCACATGTCACAAGTAGAGCTGGATCTGATTACCCTTCCGGAGCACCTGCGATCAACCCATTTTTCAGTTGGGTTCCAGTTGTTCAGTCTTTAGTTTTCTTTATTGTGTTTTTGTACCATTGGTTTTCTGTTTGTCTTTTTCCTTTTTAGGAAAGGCGTTGACAGATTTTTTTTCGACTGATGATTTTGAATGATCGTTTGGTATCGTTCGCCCCTCTTTTTTAGACATTTGTAAAAAAAAAAAGAATACTAAAGCAGCTAGGTCTTTATTTCAAAGACAGTTATTTCATTTTATTCTTTCCATTTATGATTCAAGAGCTTGTATATGCTTTTCAAAATTTGTTTAAAAGGCGTCTGAGGAAAAAAATAGAGCCAGCGTGTAAAAAAAAGTTTTGGTTGCAACTTTACCAATATTAGAACATGGATTTGAGTTATAAATTTCACGTTTAGAAGTTGTGAATCTTTAGCGTTATTGACGTGACTCGGTTTTAATACATCCCGCAATTATTTTTGTTTTTGCCTTCTTAATATGGGATGTAGGTCGGTCCTGAAGTGCAATTCTGATACGAAGGGTTTTACATGGCTATTAGGTTGCTATTTTGTTTACCTTCGTATTCATGTTAATTTATTTTCACTTCTTAAAGTCATTGTCAAATATGCTATATACTACACTTGCTTTGTTGGTGTCTATTTTATATCGATTTTTATGATTGTTTGAATGTTTATTTATTTGTGTTGTGTGTCTTTGAAAGAAAGGTCAAGATACCAAGGGACATACACATTAACAAGTTGAAAATAAAATGACAATGATATGGCAAAAGACAATTATCAGTATTTATAAAAACAGTAAAGAATTATGAATTCTGAGTAACACAAACCCCTCAATAAAACAGGGATTGATATCAAGTGCTATGGATAGATAAGCAGATCCGTCTTTACATGTGGCAAGTGTGATGTTTGTTAACACAGTTCGACTTTTGGATGAACCACGGATATACACGTTGGATATCGTGCTTACTATTAAAAAAGGTTAAAATCAGTCTTTGGAAAATGCCTATACCAAGTCAGGAATATGGCAGTTTGTTGTTCATTCCGTTAAGAGCGTTTGATTTTGTCATTCTATTTTAATATTCCTTGAAGATCAGAAGGTTTGTCATGTTTTTCATAATATAACTAAAGAGCTTACCTGGTTCACAATTCAAATACGCTCGACATGATCTTCTATCACCATCAATTGTATAATAGACATAGTGTTCTTCAGTAGTAAAAATCTGATAGAATAAATAGAGATGTTGGTTGTGATAATTAAATACAAAAAGTAGAGATTATATTATTGCCATTGAAACAACTTTCTGGAAGAGACAAAATATCATGCATATAGGTAATGATAGATTATATGTCGTTTAAAAAAACCATCTTAATGACTGACTCATTAAAGTATTTGAAAAGGACGCAAATAATAGCAAACGGAAATTCAAACTAATGAATCAAAAATAAACTGACGAAGTCAGTGATATTTTACAGTGTTCAAATGATACCTGTCAAGAATAATCTGATGCTAAAAATTTAATAAGTTAACATGTTTCATTTCAAATGAAGATACGTGTTCTTTACACATCAATATTGAAGATTCCATTTGACAGGGTGTTTTTAAATGAATTTTCTAAGAGATAAGCCAATATTACAAATCATTGTGTCGATAATAGTATTATGTAAAATTTAAAATTGGTTTAGGGGTACGACCAATTTAAAGTTAACCAGCTACAAACGTATCAACTTTATCGGAGTTGACAACTTGATTACATCCACAAGCACCCACAAAGTTTATGAACATGAACAAGATAAGTGAACAAAGGAACACCGTTCGATGATATGCAAAATAAACACAAACGAACGCAATAATTGTGGATAGTTTATATCGAAATATCAAAATGGACAGGGCAGTTTAAATTACATTGATTGGAATTATTTTATTTTCTGCAATTTTTACCAGTTCAATTACAAAACAATTGATAATTCTGAGCATAAATATCATCAGTCGGTAAACGTTGTTTAATGTATCAAATACATAGATAGTAGACGGATCTTTTTTGAGTTTGTCATAAACAGATGTGGGAAATTCAATGCATGTACTTATCTGTACGCGTGTATCTATAGAACATTAATACGAAACTACGTGAAAGGAGATAGTCCGGTAAGGGCTTATTTCGGCCTAAAATTCGTAGTAAATCTGATAAAAGATTTTGTACATTTTTTTAAGCACTAAAGTATCTATTTCATTCGATTCATTTGGTTATGGTAAAACATTTTGATTGACTTGGTCACAAACAACGCTCAATTTTAAGCTTTAATACGAAAATTATATGAAATATACCATTTAACGTCACCTTTCAGATGATTTTAGTTTAAAATGGTAGTAGCCACTTTCGTGTTTACTCTCAATATTTATGTATATTATTTATGATCTTTAAATACAACATATATTTAAATATTAAATATGAACACAAGTGCAGCCACTTTTATTTTAGACACAAATTGTCTTAAAAGCAGCACAAATGTTAAAATCGTTAAAATATCATTATTTTTGCATGAAATAATGAAGCTAGTCCCTGGTGCATGCCTATTATCAAAAACAGCGCATATTTATAAAACAAAAGCATGTTACATTCCAATGAATAAGAAAAAAGTTAAGAATTTAATAACTTTGTAAAAACACTATATTTTGAGACCAAAAGGGGGTCTTACTAGGCCTGCTACTTTGTTTATGTCATTGCAATGTACATAAATATGTGGTCACGCTACCCAACAGTTGATGGAGCACGTAACAAGCATACTTGATTATAGCCATGCTGTCTTCGATGAATAATTTAAGTGTTATAACGATTATATGTCATCTTATCCTTCCTGATAACAGTTTATTAGTTTGAGACTTACTGGTAGCACTTGAAAACGACTCGTCAGCCCTCGTTATGTGATATAAGCTGTTTACGAATATATTGTTGGTCGTGATAAATGATATTTGTCTACATTTACGAAACGACATTATCACCTGCTTTGTGACGAGACATGTTTTCGTATGCAGAAATGCCTAACTTTCTCACTAATAGTAGTTGCTATTTAAGAGATGAGCTCAGTTTCACAGTTGTGATCTTTCTATTTATATGTAGCAGCATATAAGCAGCGATTTTATATGGAGTACATGTTTCCTAGTTGAAACAATATTCCGGGGCCTGAATTTCTTTTCATGATTTCCTTGATAGAAGGTAGCTGGTCAAGAGTTGGTCGACAGTATTGAATGACTGTTTCACAGATGACGTATGTTCCTATAGTCGTAACAAAATCCAGTCCATCTTTTTTCCAAATTTGATCTACCGAATTAGACTTATCCCCGATGGGTGCCACATGTGAAGTAAAACCTGCATGCACTTCCAGATCATTTGTGATCAACCCATTTTTTGTTGATTTTTGGTTCGTTTTGCTGGGTCTTTGACGTTGTGTTTGTGTACTGTTTCTTTGTGTTTATTTTTGTAATAACGTTGTCAGTTTATTTACGAATTATGGCATAATTTGCAAAACTATAAAATACCACAACATGACAAATGTAAAATTATTCAAACGAGAAAACAAACGGCCTCATTTGTGTTCAAAATAATGAAGAAGAAAAAAACACGTATGGTTTAAAGCAACACACGACAACCATAGAATTATAGGTTCCTTGCTTGGAATCGGCATATAAAGAAATAGGCGGTGTTAAAATAGTTGGAGTGTACTATTGGGTACATTTGGTTTCGTTCGCCTCACCTTTATTATATTAACGTATAGTGACAATTGTTGTTGTCCGAAATACATGGTATATCATATTTACTAGTGTATGCCTTAAAGAAGTTGATATATGACACATTCAACGTTTTGAAAAAATGTACATAAATCTGGGGGATTACAAACAAAAATGCAACCAACAAGATACAACTAAATTAATATGTGTGTAGGAACAAGGATGTTGATAAATGCAGAGACCAGCCTTTGTATTAACATTTAATGCAATATAGCTTTGTTAAGCTGATTTATTTTTTAGACATGTTTGACAGATTACCAATAATCATATTTTCAAAAATGACATCTTTACTTGTTAACAGAAAACAGGTAATACGTACCTTGGCTATTATGCAAAGAACAAATGTAGCACGCAAGGTCCTTTTAACCTGGCTTGTCATCTTTAAATCATTTTCTGTAATCAGAGAATGTATGGTTTGATTAGATAATTGAATACAATTTATTTATTTTAAAATATTACCTTGAATCAGATCATAACAATCGAAAACTTTTCTTGACGCGAAAAAGTCACAAAGGTCATATAACCTTAACACATTCACGTCTACGTTAAATCTTATTGTTTGCTGTTTTTTTCTTGTGTGAATAAAAAATGAAAAATGAAAACACTTTCTTTTTATGATTGGCCATGCGGAAATTATCGTCCAAAGACCTAATAGATATATGCAATTTATGTCATCGTATAACTTTCAACAATGATTTAAATCCTAACCGTGTTGAAAATTTGTAAAGCTCATACATAACAAAAGAACTGAAACAAGAAAACTAACCCAGGGGTAAATATGTTTATTCGCACTCAAACCTCCGATAAGAATGGACAAATGTGAATTACCGAGTAATTATACTATAGCATAAGCAAGTAGGTTTTTGTTTGGCTGTACGTAGCACAATAAATGAATAACAAAAACAAACACACACACACAAATAATTCGGAATATCGCTCTTAGAATATTCGCATTTCCTATATATGCGTGTTTGCATTTTGTTATGGCATGTGTATATTGTATCATTATAATATTTCTTAATTGTGATTAGCAACTGGGAAAGTCTACACAGGAGAAACTAACAATGAAATGGGCATCCTGTCCTGTTGAAGTCACATCTGAAAATATACGCAAGCTCTCTTCAATCTAATTCAAATAGATCCAATGAATTTGTTTGCGCTGATGGTTTGTTAGTGATATAATAATAGCTCTTCATCAGCATGCTATATGACATTTTATTTTACAACTTTACCCTTAATTATCTTAACATGTTTACACATATTACATTTTCGATCAATATACGTTTAAGGACATTTCAACTATACAAATATTTAATTATCATTATCGATACTTAAACACTAAGTAGTTAATAAAGTAACAATTTAATAAAGTTATTTTCTTTCATTAAATCATTTTCACAAGACTATCATACAATGTTTAATGTTATACTTGATATCACTATATGTCAACAAATAGAAGTAGCTGATAAACTATGATTTGACCCATAAGGACTTCTGTCAGGTAAATATACAAAGTTGTCCGACCATTGGACCAGTATAATATCATAAATAGATTAAAACATGATTATTTTAAATTTTATAATGTATTCTGTTTTTACAATTATTACGAATTAAGCGTGGTATAACTATTCACTTAAAGTATAAGCCGTCATTTATTAAAACCCAATGAAATCTAATTAACTGTATAATATCTTTATTGTCACTGATGTTTTTATGATAAACAATATTTCTTATATAACTGTATCTCTTGTAGCCTTCATCTCAAGTTCGATAGGATAAATGTGTCTAAATTAAATCAATTATATTTTTAATATATGTCCATTAAAATTTTAAAAGAAAAAGTTGTACTTACAGTTTAAAGTGTACAGCGCGCGGGTACCCGGAAATGGTATTTATATTTTTGACTGTAAAGGAAGTAACCGATGGTCTATCTCAATCAAGGTTGTGTTTAGGTATATTACTAGGTGAAATTATTATTTTATTTGCATATATATTGCATAACACCACAATAGGTATTCTGTTTCTGTTGTGATTGCGTTTAAAAAGACTGTTTAACTCATCACTAGTCCATACGAACTCATATCAATTCATGGACATAGGGTCGACTTAAAATGCAAGCAGAGTGGGTGCATTTGTTAATCAAGGCTAAGTATTTAACTCAAATTCCTTATCAAACAAAAAATCACCAGCCCAAACACACCAATGGAATGGATAACCACTGTCATATTCCTGACTTGGAACATGCATGTATTACCAAATGGAAAATTGGATTTTTAGGGCTACATAAAACTCATCAGTGACGCTCACAACAAAATTAGAATAGTTGTAAAGCCAAACAAGTACAAAGTTGTAGAGCATTGAGGACCTAAAATTGAAAACGTTGTGCCAAATACGACTAAGGCTATCCTATTTATGCCTCTATTTTATTAAGATAATATTTTATATGTTGTGTCGTGTGTACTATTGTTTTTCTGTTTGTCTTTTTTATTTTTAGCCATGGCGTTGTCAGTTTGTTTTAGATTTATGAGTTTGACTGTCCCTTTGGTATCTTTCGTCCCTCTTTTATAAACCATTAAAACGAACGGGAAAACTTCTATGACGTGAATTTAAGTAGCTAGAGATCATTAATATTGTATTGTCTTTAACAATGACGGACAGAATAAATAACGATGCACTCGTTGAAAAGATATTCTATTAGGAATCTGTTTAGATAATTCGAATAATATAATTATTAACGCAATAATACTTTATTTTAAATGGGCTATTTGGAAAATACGTAATAAATGCAAATTCGAAAAAAATAAACTGAGTATGCAGTCTATACAGGCTTTGTTGAAATTGCATATGAAAAACGAATTAAAACTACTATTACTACGGTCAGATATAAAATATATATGTAGATTAAAAATTGAACTCTTTATCGGAAATATGTAGGTAAATAATTTTAGTTCAACTGCTCTAAACTAAAGGTGTGTTTGATTCCATATGTAATAATAATACTATATCTTAGGAAGAACGTAGGAAACACTATATTTGTTTGGTATTGTTTTATTTTACAGAAAGAAAGATTTGTACTGTAATTGATATTTGAATCTATGTCTGTGCATATTAATATGTTTATTAGTAAATTACACACATCACGTTTCTTATACATCAGTACTCACCACATGTGCTTTATACTTTTATAATCCATACATCAGTCACAGAATCATTTCAAATTTTGTTCATTCACATTAATTCAATAATTTCCAATTCTAACTATAACTATTATTATTTTTTCAAATATATAGTTTTCACGTTTAAATCAACACATGTATAATGTAAGTCAGTGAACCGGATATACGTTAATTATTATGAATTACAGCGCCAGTGATGCGTAGCAGGTAAACTCAATTGTATTGGTTATTTTTAAATGTATACTTATGTAAACTATGGGAAGTTTAAACTCATTTGATATTTTCCCTGGTCAAGTGAGGCTGTTAAAAAACAGGGGTCCCTAAGTATGCGACCTGGGCTACTTAGGTATTTATATAGCAGGAAATTATTGAATAAAAATATTTGTTATCGTTAAAAAAAACAAAAAAAACAATGACGGACAGCAACAATGTTAAGTAAAGTTATAAAAGATTCAGCATGACATAATGAAATAATACAGAACAAAATTAAAACGAATGGCAAGATTTACGTGGACATATACAAAAAAAAACTAAAAGACATACCAAAGCATATGAAAACCTCTTAATTTCAACTATAGAATCGTAACAGGCACACATATAAGGTGGCTCGGTTTTATATTTTTGTGAAAAACAGAAACATTGAACTGTAAATAAATAAAAAAAAAACGCCAATAGAATATTCAATGCTGACACTTATCATTGCATGATATGGTCTTTTTTCGGTAGATTTACTGTTCATGAAAATACTACTCACATACATAGATAGTCATACACATACTTTGGAGAACTTTGTGAAAGTTTTTTTTGCATTTTTCCGTAAATAGCTTTTGTATTATGCTATCCAACAGAAGATGGATCGCGCGACTCCTCATACCTTGCTGTTTTTAGAGAGTATTTTCAAGTACTAAGGCGATAATAAGCAGTTCATTTATGTCAGTTTATCGTACCTGATTCTAATTTATTAGATAAAAACGTACAAGTAGCACTTAAAATAGATTTATCAGTCCTGGTATGCTTACCTCCTGCTATGTTACCTATTCAAATGTAGCTCTTGTCGTGTTAAATAATAAGTGTCTACATTATTAAACCGGGATTATAACCAAGTTTGAAAACTTTAAAGCTGTGACACTATTCCACCACACCGTTTGCACTTCATTACGAATTCTAAAAGTTTTTGTTTCATTTTCATGTTTCTTACTAATTTTTTAACTGAATTGAAGAACAGTTAAACAGTTTCTACAGACCCTCGTATGCATGCATATACAAGGAATAAACACCCGTCCACGTATTTCTTGTGGATCATTCGGTAAAGACCGTATTGCTTGATGTAAAATTCAAGTTGGTTTTCTGTTTATTAACTAGCATTTCTACTTTGTATTGAAGACAAAACAGAAAAAAAGAGTTATAAAACTTAATTTCTTTATATTTTGGGTTCATCAAAGTTTTTTTTCAATGATAACCTTCCAATTTACATGTGTATAAATATTGTTTGAGAAAAAATCTCGTTTGCAAATCATGAGCAAATGTTTTAAGCATAAAAAAGTGAGGACTCCCGAATTGAAAAAAAATATGGGTATCTTATATATAACCATGAAACGTATATTAAGCGAACATTTCTAAGATGTTTGAAATATTATGCCAGGGAATAATTGATGTTTTAACCTTGCAAGAATAATGAATTGTTAATATAAAATACAAAGCTTTTCGATAAATGTACTATTTCTCATTTAATCTGCATTATTGATATATAAATATAAAGAAAGGGATAGCAAAGGAATATGTGAGCGATATCATCTTATTTTAACACATTCATGATCATATCATGAAACTTGAGTTGCAACCGTCGAGAGAATAATTTAAGTCTTCATTAAATACCCCATCAAATAAATCTGGTCAAACAATTGTGTTCCTTTATTATATGTTTCGTTTATTTATGACATATCTTATTCTTTCATTGTTACTTGCAAAGTTACTTGATTCTTGTGTGCGCTATAAATATCAGCAAGATATTTTTCCGTTGACTTTACAATATATACCTTAAAGAATTTGATAAGGTGAATAGCATTATTGTCTGATTGTGTATTTTAAAGTATGAGTTTATCATTTGAGCTGTACGGTTTTGTCGTTATTAATTCTTCCTTTTCAAAACTATCTAAAATCATTTATACTCAAATACTAGATTGTACCGATTGAATTGATTTATACGTCGACTTAACTTCACAAGATATTTAAAGACGTTTTATCAAACAAACAGACATGAATGACTTTGAAAAGATGTCATTTTATAGATAAACCTTTGTTTAAAAGGAAAAAAAATAAAATATCTCCTATGTTTTTCATCAAGTATTACGCAAAATAAAAATGTGTTATTCCTGTTGATAAAAGTCTGGTTAAATATTATAATAGGTATCACTTGAGCGTTAGATATAACATTTCAGAATCCATAACAATTCATAACATATTTTTCAAACCAACATAATATGTATACCACAAAGTCATTTCAGATAAAAAAAAAAACAAAAAAAAAAAAAAAAACAGGGTTTTGTGAACCTTAAAAAATAAATTTATATTCGAAAATAAGATGTGATTTTTACAGACAAATTTCACAAGCAAGTACGAGTACATATATACTTAAAATAAAGGATATGACAAAATATAATGGTATTGTTCTAATATGTGGTTATAAAACTATGAATTGTGTTGTTAGTTTTATATGTACTATGCCAATTTATGTTTTCCGAAAGACATGTGTTATGCTTACTTATTTTCCCCTAAATCAAAATTGATGGATTATTAGATAAATGTCTTTCTTAAGTTAACTTTCTTATGACGGAAACTTTAATAACAAAGTTAAGGGATGGATGACATAAATAGTAAACACTATCAACTCAACATAAGTTAAATGTATTAAACACATAACAAACAAATGTAGGAATAAGGAAATAAGTTTACGTAGAAACCCATCGTAGAACTAGCGTATTGCACTTCAACTTTCTATAGGATTAGACGCCTACTTAAATTAACCTAAATAAAAGACACGTTTGGTGAATTACCAGTAATCCAATGTCAATGACTTCCTTACTTGATCAAACAGATAATACGTACCATAGGTATTATGAAAAGGACAATCGTTGCACGCATGGTCTCTTTAACCAAAATGGTCATCTTTATATCATTTTCTATAATTAAAGAATATCAAGTTTTATCAGATAAATTTAATCAATACAATTTATTCAATTAAGATGATATGCTACACCAGATTTTAACCGTCGATAAACTTTTTTTATTCATTAATTTGTAATAATTTAATAAGTTAACACATTCTCGTCTCTGTCAACTTTATTGTTTGTTTGTGTTAAAGGTTAATCATTATTAAATATTGTCTCCTTTTTTGCCATGTTTTTTTATCCATTATAATCTCAGAAAAAAATGGGTTACAGTGCTATGTTTAAAGCTATAAGTACTCCAAAAATACCCATTTATGCAAAATAGTTATCAAAGGTACCAGGATTATAATTATGCGCGTTTCGTCTACACAAGACTCATCAGTGACGCTCATATCATCGATAAACTTTTTTATTCAAAAACTTATAATAATTGAGGATCCAAAATTCCAAAAGGTTGTGCCAAATACGGTTAAGGTAATCTGTGCCTGGGATAAGGAAATCCTTAGTTTTGTAAACAGGAAATTTATAAAAATGACCACAGTATTGATATCCAAGTCAACATCGAAATGTTGACTACTAGGCTGATGACACCCTCGTGAACGAAACGTCCACCAGCAGTGGCATCGACCCAGTGGTGTTAATAGTTATCAAGTAATTCGTAAAAATATATTTTATGTAAATTAGCAGAAATCGGTGAAATAGAATTTTGTGAAATGAAATATGAGAAGATAGGTTTTGTAATATGTTTTTTTTAACCCAAACAAAAAAAGATGTCACCGATCTTATTATCATCAAGATTAAAATTTTATTTTATATCCAGTATAAAAAAAAAATCCTATAATAGTAGGCTCCTCTTATATGTTTAAGTTAAAACAAAATAGCTATTTGTTAACTGTTAATACAGTCATAATATGCAATAAATCACTTATTTTACTTTATTTAGTCGAACAGTCTGACACATTAATTGTCAATATTTCTAAATATTGGAAGCTTAGAAAAAACACATATTATGCACTGCAATTTTACAACCTAAGATTGGAGATACAGGTAATCTACTTTAATAAGGAAATATATTATGATTGGCAATGCGATAATGCTGAAATTAAAATTGAGTACCTTTAGGTCATTGTGCGACTTTCAACAATGACCATAGCCTTAACTGCTAAGGAAAGAATCGGAGAATGTGACAAACAAGAGTTAAAACATAATAATGAACGCAATGATTTATAAAATAATGAACGAAATACAAATATTGCATATGATAAATAACGTCAGGCACTGATAAACATACTCATGACACACTCCAGGCAAACATTATGTGGCAGAGTGAACATATTTATTCGTGTCCAATCCTTCACTAACCTGGGACAGAGGTATTATATCAAATTGAAAGAACGTACTGAAAAATATATATTTTGGTTTAACATCGCCGGATCAACGAGCTAAAATACCCGACTAAATGACAAATGAATCTCATTATTCATCAATTAATAGTATTCGTTTTATCATATATATATATATATATGTTTCCTACTTTTTGTGTCATGCGGTTTTGTATCATTTATATGCAGATCTTAATTGATCAATTGTGTTGATTGATAATATAAAAATGCTTCCACGCGAACACATATGTTTTCATCGAAGTCACAGTATAGACATGAAGCTCTTGATCTGCATGACACTGGATATTTCATTTCATAAAAAAAAAACATTTGTAATACTAAAAAATTATCTATATAAGATTTTAAACAGTAAAAATTGATTTAAGGTAGCACAATACAAAGATTTGTTTACTTCCAATAACTAACCTTTAAAATGCTGTAACGTTCTTATGAATGCATAAACAATAATAAAAGAGGTATATATAGATAGATAAAGGATAAATCTTTTATATGAATGCAATACTTTTATTATGCAATCATTAATTAATCAATTATTATGGTATTAGTGACAAAATCTCGATCAGTTCACTTGAATGAATTTAGCTCTATCATCTCTTTAACTAAACAGAAAATTTAAACGAAATCTTAATCAACACATCTTGGGCTTTCTAAAGGGTGTCTCAAATTTAAATGATTCCATTCTCTCATAAATCTGTAATTAGTGTAATCATCCTTACCACATAAAAGAAGATAATGTTTAATTAGGTGTCAAATTTGTTCTATACATTCTATCTGAAATCTGAGACATCCTTTTGTAGATAATGGCCATAGGAACAACATATAATAAAATCAACCCTCTAGGAATTCCTATGCAGAAGATAATTTCATTTGAAAGTGGAAATTTGGTGAAAAATATTTTAGACAAAGTTAACATTATAATTGGTTACATAATTGTTGCATAATACTAACATTGCATTAATTTGAAAGAGTAATCTGTCAGCTATCTAAAACTACCACTTTTATAAATTTTCAAACATTATTAAGAAAGTTACAACATTTTAAAACTTGGGAGTTGGAGTTATGAAATCTTTGTATTGTGCTACCTTAATATGGTTGATAAATGTATTTTCTTTCATAATATTATATCCACGACTTAACCTACGTAAATATAGATTTAATTGTTATCATTTTGTCAGTAAATCTCAGTAAACAAATGATTATTGAATCGGGTATGGCCAACGATGACTTCTGTCAGGTTGTTTGCAATATTGTCCGATCATGACAAAATCTCATATTTCTCAAAACATGAAACATGATTACCTTATTATCATGTTATACATTACTTATTTTAAAATGCTAAGAATCTGTTGATCGGGATACAACACATCAATGATAATAGAATTCTGCACTAAATTAACTTAATTAAACATGATTGAAAATAACTGCATTGTTCATGCATTTTTAGTAAACCAAAATAATTATATCATCAAATGTATAAATTTATATTTTAGAAAAATTATATGTGAAAATACAGTTCTACTTACAGTTTCAAATGAATGCTTTGTACCCGGAAATAGTATTTGGGAATTCCCAATAAATATTATTGTTGATATTGAAGGAAGTTACCTTTGTGTGTTTTTATCTCAGTCGTATCAAGGTAATTCAACAGGTGAAGATAACATATTATTTTTGTATAACTTATTGCATTTAACATTCTATCTATTGTTGATGTTTATAAAAGGGTCGTGTAAACAAATCTATCGTCCAGGTCATTAATCGTTCGGAGGACGTGTTTTTCAACAGACTGTCGGCATTGCAATGGGAACAAACTGTGCCCCTCTACTTGCCGACTTGTTTCTTTATTATTATGAGGCTGACTTCATGCAGGAACTTCTTAGGAAGAAAGATAAGAAGTTAGCACTATCCTTTAACTCTACGTTTCGCTATATAGATGATGTTCTTTCACTAAATAATTCAAAATTTGGTGCAAGGTGGAACGCATCTATCCAATCGAGCTAGAGATAAAGGATACTACAGATACAGTTAAGTCGGCCTCATATCTTGACTTACATCTAGAAATTGACAATGAGGGTCGGTTGAAAACAAAACTTTACGACAAAAGAGATGATTTCAGCTTTCCAATTGTGAACTTTTCATTTCTAAGTAGCAACATTCCAGCAGCACATGCATACGGGGTATATATCTCCCAATTGATACGATATTCCCGTGCTTGCATTTCCTATCATGATTTTCTTGATAGAGGATTGCTGCTCACAAGGAAGCTATTAAACCAAGAGTTCCAAATGGTGAAGTTGAAATCATCCCTTCGTAAATTTTACGGACGCCATCACGAGTTGGTTGACCTTTATGGAATACCCGTATCACAAATGATATCGGATATGTTCCTTACGTCGTAACTACAATCCCCTTCCCTTTCCTGAATGTGACCTACCGAATTAGACTATTTACATGATTTGTTATCACATAAGCAACACGACGGGTGCCGCATGTGGAGCAGGATCTGCTTACCCTTCCGGAGCACCTGAGATCACCCCAAGTTTTTGGTGGGGTTCGTGTTGTTTATTCTTTAGTTTTCTATGTTGTGTCATGTGTACTATTGTTTTTCTGTTTGTATTTTTCATTTTTAGCCATGGCGTTGTCAGTTTGTTTTAGATTTATGAGTTTGACTGTCCCTTTGGTATCTTTCGTCCCTCTTTTTGTATCGTCTTGAAATAGGGAAACATTGACTCTCCTCGGTGAGCAATCATGTAAACACTATTTCTTATCAATGTTGTGAGTAGCATTTAGCAATAAAAGATAATATTTTGTAGGGAATAAAAAAGTTACATGAAATTGGCACTAGCTGTCCACATCATGTTTTGACCTAATGATATAAAAACTCTGATTTTATTCCTAACACAGACTTTTGTACTCAAACATTTATCTAAAATACAAAAAGCCTATTAACATTTTGTATACGCCATATATTATACCATCGAGATAATTTCAAAGCCATGTGAAAATCAAATGACCAGATGTAAACATCAGTTAAAATACGTATACACAGGTAGATGAGAATGTGCAATCATGTAATAACAATTTGTTTGTTGTGCCATCTATCGGTAGATTAAAGTCACGACCAATCCGAATACATTATTCTTGACCAATGCTAGCACTTGAACTTTTCAATTTGGAGGTAAAAACATGTCTAGACTCTACACACTCTGCTTACCCTTCCGGAGCACCTGAGATCACCCTTAGTTTTTTGGTGGGGTTTGTGTTGTTTATTCTTTAGTTTCCTATGTTGTGTCATGTGTGCTGTTGTTTGTCTTTTTCATTTTTAGCCATGGCGTTGTCAGTTTGTTTTAGATTTATGAGTTTGACTGTCCCTTTGGTATCTTTCGTCCCTCTTTGGTAAAGCAGGAAACGAAAATATACGTTGACATTCATGTATTTGTGCAAGAAACATACACATGAACTTCTATTAGTTGATTAAAAGCATTCAAATTGTCACTGAATATAGTCGTATGTGTAGGAATGTAAAGAGTTGTTGCACAATAAGCATGTGGCAATTGATTACATACACTTTGTACATTTACACGTGATCATGTTATAGACGCTTTTTGATTGGATGTAGCGAGTTTCGACTGCAACCAATCAAAATCATTACATTGTGTCTCCGAAATTCTATCTCAATCAGCCAGAATTGAGAGGAGGGAATAGGCCGCAACCCTTGGCTAGCGAAGATGATTATTACGATGATTTGTATTGAAAAGTCGTAAAGCTAAAATCAAATCATTAATTTTTATGACTTTATTTTTGACAAAATTGAACATTACTAATTTTTAATAGCGAAATGCTCTATTTCAGTTCCACTTACATTATTATTTGTCTACAATCATTGTTTTCCGTGTAGACGTCTTATGGTATGTCGCATTACTCATGATTTATTTTTATTTATTTTTTAAATTTCCCTGATGTTATCTGTGTTAAAAAAAATATTTTAAAATATGTTAATAATCGTTTAATCCCTTAAACACTAGGATGTTATCATACAAACATGAACGTAACTTTTCTAAATTTTGACCTATACTGTTTAGTCCTTTGTTTGATGTAAATCGTGGATAAAGCTTAACAACAAATGTAAATGTTGAAAAACTTACAAACTAACAGAAGGAGCCAGTTACGTAGTTAAATTGCATTTGATTCTGTCCGAAGTTTTTTCATTTTCATCCTTACATTTTGGTACCCTAGTTAAACAAGAATATCAAAGTACCTGAAGTGTTTTATTTCTTGATAGGGGTTTTGATGATTATCTTTTTTGTAATATTTAAAACTTTTCTGATTGGGCCTCATTTGTATACAGTTACTTCGAATTCGACCGCACAGACTCTAGGACAAATGAGATAAGTTCAATTTTAAAAATGTACATGTCTTTACTGTAGCGGCAACCTTTCAACCCCCGTCGTTTGGATTATACAATCCTCAACCTATAATGCGGCATTCTAACAGTGCCGATTGTAGCTCCTGTTTGAGATACGAAAGTGCTAAGAAAAATCTAAAAGTCGGATTACCATATTCATTGATATGGAATGTCATTCTATTGCTTGAACGCAGAAGTATGCGTTTTTTGAAGATTCCTACGGATGGGAGGGGTCGGTCAAGCACCCCTGACAGATAGTTACGTCAAGTAACATTCGGGGAAATTCATCCTGTTTGGTTTAGTCTCATTACAATCGTGATTATGTCGTTATAGATTCTGCTGTATCTAATCAAAATCGTCACGTTGTTGTGTGTTTTCTTGGCATGTTCAGGTATGATCTTTGGGTATTTTCATTGCTACTTTTTGCCGATTGAGTCTAGATTGCATCCCAAATGCGTTTGTCTTTGTTGAAACTGCCCCGGATACTAAATTCGACAAAAATAACTTTGTCTGAGTTCCGACAGTACTGATCATCCCAAAATAGAGCGACAGTTTTCTAAATGATATCTTTCATCAGCGTTTCCTCGCTGTCTGGTCATTCTTTGTGAACAATAGCTGATTGTTGTCGTGATTAACAATAGTTTTACAAATTTTGACAAAGGTTTAATTTTCATGCCAAGATTGACAAGATCTCGATCAGACTTTTAACAAATTTGTATTCGGAATGGTCCTAACACAAATGGCAGTAAATATCTTGAATGTAAGATTCCAGGTCAAGACATTCGAACGCTTTCAGCTGCTATTCGTACGTTGTAATACGTCATCGGTGTTTGAGCAAAAAATATATGAGCACGGCTTTTGTAAAAGGAAGCACCTTCTTAAAATGTTCTTTGGAAACTACCAATTACTAATAAATACCTTTCCATTTGTCTACTTTAGAAATAATACAAGTTCTTTTAGTTTCAGATTGTTATGCTGAAGTAGTGTATCTTTTTTATTACGTAACTATTTTTGTTGTGTTTTTCTTCTTCATCTCATATTTTGTTTGGTCATATACCTTTTGATGTGATATGATTTTAATACACTCTGCTATACATGCTATAGTATAATTGTCTTAACATGTGCAGGACGATATCTTTTCATATACAAGCAGCATCAAGCTACTTCATATACAGTAACTATCTATTTATTTTGACGAATGATGAAAAATTGACCAATGTTCTTCATTTAGTTTTATGTTTAGTTAATAACAATGAATAAGTTGTGTGTTTAAATTATCTGATTTAATGAGATGCTGATGGCTAGCTCGCATGTCATTTGCTTTGTATTATGATAAGGGAAAGGGTCACTTCAGTATAAAAGGCTTATTACTTGCCAGCAGGAGCCAGCTTCTGGATTATATTGAACTAGAGCGGTGTTATTGATCATATCAAAATGACAAACACAACACTACACATGAAGAGGAAATAAACGATTTACTGTGGATTCATTTATTTTCGTGGATACCAATTTTTTTTGGATTACGGAAAACTTGCATGTTCGTGGATATCTAATTTCGTGGTTTCGCCGAAGTCTGCATATAATCCTATAGAAATTTTGTAATTCGTTGAACATTTAATTTCGTGGTTCACCTGTACCCACGAAAGCCACGAAAATTGGTATCCAACGAATTATAATGAATCCACAGTAGTTGGTTCTCATTAATATGTCTACCTTATCTAGAAACTAAAAACACACAGAGTAACAACTGACTTAGGTACACTGCTGTTTACTATATACAGATGGGTGCGGTCCTAACCTTGACAAAAGTTAACTTAGAGTTAACTTGTTGACTGCTTTCTAAGTTAACTTGAGAATTTTTAAGCAGTCAAGCAAGTTAACTTCGTCGTTGGTGGACCAGACCTACGGTCTGCTTTTTTAGGACTGCTGCAGACCTATCGACAAGTCTGCTCCAGACCAGACCTGTGGACAAGTCTGCTTTTTACCAGTCCTGAGGACAGGTCTGCCACAGACCAGACCTGTGGACAAGTCTGCTTTTGACCAGTCCTGAGGACAGGTCTGCCACAGACCAGACCTATCGACAAGTCTGCTCCAGACCAGACCTGTGGACAAGTCTGCTTTTGACCAGTCCTGAGGACAGGTCTGCCACAGACCAGACCTGTGGACAAGTCTGCTTTTGACCAGTCCTAAGGACAGGTCTGCTCCTGACCAGACCTGAGGACAGGTCTGCTTTTGACCAGACCTGTGGACAAGTCTGCTATTGACCAGACCTGAGGACAGGTCTGCTTATGACAGATTATCGTTATAAGAGTTTTCATATCAGACTTGAGCTTTCATTAAAATATGTAAACAACATTCGCATTGTTTTTCCACAGATATCATTTATTATTTACTCGCTAGACTCTACTAGATATTATACAAATGCTCTCTTTTATTTGATATACATGTATTTTTATATAGATAAAAAATGGCTATACGATCACACAGAGTTTTTTTTATTAGAAGGCGGATAGAAAGGTTATCCAACGCATCGGCACAATATTCTTATATCACGGGATATCGGCAACATTGTCTACGTTACTTCGTTCCCCGTTGTTTACCTGTCCCTTCCTAAATTTTACTTTATGCATAAATTTATACTTGCATGGATATTTCATTGATATTCAACTTGTTTGCATTGGATTTACTATTCTATTTCCCGCAGAATATTCTAACAGAAATTGTACAGTGTCCGTAAGCATACGATGTGGTAAGACTATCAACAATCTCGTCAAATTCGTCAGATTTATCGAGAGATTTGTCATTGCCGATATTTATATGGGACGTCCTAAAATTATACTCAATGCGCACTTTAATGAAATAGTTGCCACTTGACGTTTAACTATAAACAAAATCAATCAACCGACATAATAGATTCCAAGAAGAGAACCTCGGATACTTTTTTTTATTAAATCATTGTAAACAGTACAAATGAATTCAGACATGTCAGTGTTGGTACTTTGATGATGTGGCATAATAGTTTTGTTTTACAAGTACACCATCATGAACTCCTATATATGATGTGACTGTTATTATAAATAAAGAGATGAAATTCTGACATTCTCAATTTATTCAGAATATTTTTTGCATTTATGGTTTTCCAATATTATTGATTACGTGTACATTTACGGTCCTACTAAAATGTGAACAGGAGCGCCAGGAGAAGACATTAAGGTATGCGGGTATATAGATTTGCAAATAAAAGTGCACATATGATCAGTTTTGGTCAAATAGTTTTGTTTTCCAAGTCAGCATGAGGTATTAAAACTACTGAAATTTTGTTACGTATCAATATTTTGAATAAAAGGAGGACACGCTGGTATCCTAAATTTATGCGAACAAAAATTTGTTGTTATTAAATTGCAATATTGCTGTCCATTGTCATGATTATATTATACAATGATTCCTGACATAAAAAATATGGCTGATTAATACTATGCGGGTACATCATGGTGTATATAGATTTACAAATTAAAGTGCACATATGGTCAGTTTTGGTAATGCGGTCAAATAATTTTGTTGTACAAGTCAGCTGGAGGTATCAAAACTACTGAAATTTTGTTACGTATCAATATTTTGAATAAAATGAGGACATGCTGGTATCCTAAATTTATGCGAACAAAATTTTTTTGTTATTATATTGCAATATTGCTGTCCATTGTCATGATTGTATTATACATTGAATCCTGACATAAAAAATATGGCTGATTTACTATGCGGGTATATAGATTTACAAATTAAAGTGCATATATGGTAAGTTTTGGTGGATGCGGTCAAATAAATTTGTTGTAAAAGTCAACTGGAGGCATTAAAACTACTGAAATTTTGTTACGTATCAGTATTTTAAGTAAAAAGAGGACATGCTGGCACCCTTAATTTAGGTGAACAAAAATTTGTTGTTATTATATTGCAATATTGCTGTCCATTGTCATGATTGTATTATACATTGAATCCTGACATTAAAAATAAGGCTGATTTACTATGCTGGTATATAGATTTACAATTTAAAGTTCACATATGGTCAGTTTTGGTAATGTGGTCAAATAATTTTGTTGTACAAGTCAGCTGGAGGTATCAAAACTACTGAAATTTTGTTACGTATCAATATTTTGAATAAAATGAGGACATGCTGGTATCCTTAATTTATTCGAACCAAAATTTTTTGTTATTATATTGCAATTTTGCTATCCATTGTCATGATTGTATTATACATTGAATCCTGACATCAAAAATGTGGCTGATTTACTATGCGGGTATATAGATTTACAAATTAAAGTGCACATATGGTCAGTTTTGGTGGATGCGGTCAAATAATTTTGTTGTACAAGTCAACTGGAGGTATCAAAACTACTGGAATTTTGTTACGTATCAGTATTTTAAGTAAAAAGAGGACATGCTGGTACCCTTAATTTAGGCGAACAAAAATTTGTTGTTATTATATTGCAATATTGCTGTCCATTGTCATGATTGTATTATACATTGAATCCTGACATTAAAAATAAGGCTGATTTTCTATGCTGGTATATAGATTTACAATTTAAAGTTCACATATGGTCAGTTTTGGTAATGTGGTCAAATAATTTTGTCGTACAAGTCAGCTGGAGGTATCAAAACTACTGAAATTTTGTTACGTATCAATATTTTGAATAAAATGAGGACATGCTGGTATCCTAAATTTATGCGAACCAAAATTTTTTGTTATTATATTGCAATTTTGCTGTCCATTGTCATGATTGTATTATACATTGAATCCTGACATAAAAAATATGGCTGATTAACTATGCGGGTATATAGATTTACAAATTAAAGTGCACATATGGTCAGTTTTGGTGGATGCGGTCAAATAATTTTGTTGTACAAGTCAACTGGAGGTATCAAAACTACTGAAAGTTTGTTACGTATCAATATTTTGAATAAATTGAGGACATGCTGGTATCCTAAATTTATGCGAACAAAAATTTGTTGTTATTATATTGCAATATTGCTGTCCATTGTCATGATTGTATTATACATTGAATTCTGACATAAAAAATATGGCTGATTTACTATGCGGGTATATAGATTTACAAATTAAAGTGCATATATGGTCAGTTTTGGTGGATGCGGTCAAATAATTTTGTTGTACAAGTCAACTGGAGGCATCAAAACTACTGAAATTTTGTTACGTATCAGTATTTTAAGTAAAAAGAGGACATGCTGGCACCTTTAATTTAGGCGAACAGAAATTTGTTGTTATTATATTGCAATATTGCTGTACATCATGTACATTGTCATGATTGTATTATACATTGAATCCTGACATTAAAAATAAGGCTGATTTACTATGCTGGTATATAGATTTACAATTTAAAGTTCACATATGGTCAGTTTTGGTAATGCGGTCAAATGATTTTGTTGTACAAGTCAGCTGGAGGTATCAAAACTACTGAAATTTTGTTACGTATCAATATTTTGAATAAAATGAGGACATGCTGGTATCCTAAATTTATGCGAACCAAATTTTTTTGTTATTATATTGCAATTTTGCTGTCCATTGTCAGGATTGTATTATACATTGAATCCTGACATAAAAAATATTGCTGATTTACTATGCGGGTATATAGATTTACAAATTAAAGTGCATATATGGTCAGTTTTGGTGGATGCGGTCAAATAATTTTGTTGTACAAGTCAACTGGAGGCATCAAAACTACTGAAATTTTGTTACGTATCAGTATTTTGAGTAAAAAGAAGACAGGCTGGCACCCTTAATTTAGGCGAACAAAAATTTGTAGTCATTATTTAAATGAATTAAACTATTGCTGATTGTGGCTGCATAGTTCAAGGATGTATAACTAACAAGGACGTATACACCTAACATCAAATATACTTCTTTTCAAAAATATACATAATATGATTGAATTTGATCTCGGAATATATATATATATTCAGTGCCTGTTATCATTGTAACCGAGATCGTTTTTATAATAGATAGATTGTCAGATCACAGATAAATTTGTGTTACGTTCTGTGCGTACTTATTTTCAATTATTTGTGTTTAATCCTGTTCATAAAACGGAAGTATTAATTTTCAAATTACTTTATTTTCGATGTTTATACTACGAAACAAAGATATTAAAATTTTTTTTTTTTAAATCAACGAAGAGCGGTCCTGGTTACAAGTTAACTTAGTGTTGACCAGACCAGTCAAAAGTTAACTTGGGAACAGGTCTGGTTTTGATCGGATTTGTTCAAGCAGAAGTTAACTTTGTGGCAGGACCGGTTTCCAAGTTAACTTATGTTAACTTTATGACAGGACTGGTTCCGAAGTTAACTTATGTTAACTTATGACAGGACTGGTTCGAAGTTAACTTATATCAATAGCGGACCTGTTTCTAAGTTAACTTTTTGGCAGACATAAAAACAGTCCTAGGTCCAAGTCCGCTTTTCAAGTTAACTAGATTTTGGTCCTAGGACTGGTCAGAGCAGTCCTATATTCGGTCACAGGTTAACTTTGACCAGTCCAAATGACTGGTTATCAAGTTAACTTGCTGTACAGGTTAGGAGTGCACCCATCTGTAGTTCATGTGACAGTAATGTGATACAAAAAGTGACTATATAGATAATGTGATAATAATAAAATACAAACAGTGATTTAAGCATTCAAACTTCTTGGTATTTTTACTTACTGCCCGACTGATCTTAATTCTGACAATTCATGTTTAATTACGATATTGGAGCTGTTACATTGTTGTACTCGTGGTCAAAAATGTCAAAATTTGAATTTTCTAGAAAAATACAAATACCATTTCTATATGTTTTAAGTTCTAACGTAGTTCGTACGCTACAATTTAAATACTTCAACATCCTTTACTTCGATCACAATGGTAAAAAACAAATGCACAGTCAACTGATATTTCAAAAACTATAATTTGAGTTTTCTACATAAAACAAAATACAAAATATATAGATTCACTCGATAAAACTATATTTTTCTATTCATTCGTAGGTCAACATTGTGAATTAGAGTTTCACCACTGTTCGTCCCAGCAGTTATTCACACTTTTAAAGATGTATCATGTATCCCATCGTCTTTGTCGTCCGACGACAGATTACTGCATTGTTGAAATGTAAACGGGAAGCATTCTATTGCACTTGATATTTCATCTGTTATAGAGCTCACTTGATCTGAAAATATTTAAATTTCATTACTTGAAATTATCAACACTGTATAAAACTCGACTTGAAATAAACGCACAGTCACATATTACATCACAATCGTTGAGTGAAAAAAACAACGAAAACGACCTCCAAAAAACTTATGCTGAAAGATAACATAACAATACATATATTTACAGACATAGAAACACATGCTACTTCATCCAAATGTCATTAATAACTTAATTAATTTCAAAATGTTCTTTTTCACTCCTTGTGTGGTAAGATTTCCAATGAGATAGACCTGTCTCACAAGAAAAAAAACTATAAAAATATATTGAATGGGACTACACGTTAAATTATAAAGATGGTATTACCTTTCTAGCTTTTAGATACTAGTATCTAAGACTGAAACAAGTAGAGTTGAGACACAGAAATATTCTTTCAGTCAGCCAATTTGTGAAAGTGACATTACAAATGTCGATTTAAGTCTTTCTTCTTCATAACTCGATGGACCAGTTTTGTAAAAAGAAAATATATCTGCTCTGCATTCACAACTGGATTATTTCAATCAATAATTCATTCCATCTCACATCAATAATGATAACCATAGGTGACATAGTATTTCATTATTATATAGATGCGGCTTTAAGCAACAAAAACAATTCTAAGCTCATTATTCAAGGTTATACCAGGGACATATAGTTATTAATATCATTGACCTTTGGTCACTGAGTATACACTGCTTTTTTAACATATATATTATGTTATGGATGGTTATTTGCGAAAAATACCAGTCAAGAGCCTGTAAAATTTGCCGACCCGCTAAGCTGCTTGAAACTTTAATTCATTAACATGTTTATGCATAATTTTGAGGATAAGAGGATATTATCATAGAACCGCAGGAATTCTACATGTAGTAATATGGCTCGCTTTTTCATGTAACGTCATATCCGAAATCTTTAGCGGGAAGATGCTCGAGATGGTAAACAAGGAATATCCAAAATGGCAAATGCCATGATATTTGAGGCAAACTCACCGGCAGTGGTGAAAAACAGGCAAATTCGTTTGAAATGCGGAAAACACATCAAAATATGCGAAAAATACACTGGCTATCAACCAATCAAAATCTGGCTTTATTATATAAGGTTCAGTTAAGGCTATAAATCCGCATGTCTGTTTCCAATTTGTTATATCTGGAAAAGTCAGTACTTTATTTTCTAATTTTGAAATTGCATTTAGTAAATGTGGTGGCATCACGTTTTCAGTTATCCCCATGACAGTCGGTATTGTTTGGACATGATGTCAACAACTGACAATACTGATTCCTAACTATAGCGACAGCTTATTCATCTTAATCAGAACAATAATGATTTTTAACAATGCATGTTTGATAAAAATTTTCTACTAGAATAGTAAATACATTAGTATAAAGTATAGATTTTAGATACAAACTATACTAAGAGAAAGAAAATACAGATCTATAAAAAGAACATTCAAAATCGTGTGTCTAAAATAAAGTGACATCGCCATGGCTAAAAATGATAATAGACAAATAGACAAAAATTACAAGGGGTGATTTCAAAAGCTCGAAGGATAGGCTAATCCTGCTCCAATGTGAATTTAGAAAAGGGAAATACATGAAAATGAAAGATCATGAAAACTCACAAAATGAAATGTTAATTTGTCTCTTTATTTATGGCTATGTTCATGTTTAAGCATGTGAAATCACATATTAAGAGTATTGATTGAAAACATATTTTAGAAAAATAAGTAATACTTGTAAGATCGATCAAGTCATAACTATATGATAAGATATAAATATAACAATTGTTTATGGTATTGAAATCTAGATCTAACAGTTGCCACTTTTGATCCATTTGTTTCTTTTTGTGCAGAATTTAAGAAACATACCGAGTATGAAAAACGTTCGACTTTATCAACCAACGTTTTATCTGACTTGTTATAGACAGGAAAAGGGTATGTTAAACCATTTAAAATAGCTAGCTCAACCTCTTACTTTTATGACAGTTGTTGATAATTCCGTTTCTGTGATGAATTATAATGCTTACATTTATCCTCGTGGTTTAAGACAACGAAATCATTTAGACCAGCTTCAAAGATATACGATAAAATAAAACATTATTCAGGAAAACTTTGCCTTTACAAAATATTTTCTTGTTCCCCATTGGAACATATATTTTACCCAGGGGAACAAATATTTATACCCTTAATAATATGTATTTTGAACATGATAAATACTATAAATATAATTTTTTTCACGTTGTTTTCCGTCACTTGAAGAAAAAGGATGTGCACTGCTATTGTTTAAAGATATATTCATTTGTTTGACCAATTATTCTTATTCAATTTGTTACCAAATGAACATAAAGCAACCGACAATCAATCTATTCACTTGTTATTTGACTGATTTTCTCGGCAAACACATTTCAATAAAAGACAAAAAAAAACTCTAAAGGAGATTCAAAACGGAAAGTCCGTAGATAATGAATAAATGAAAATCATATATAAATCAAATAAATGGAAAACAAATATCATATTCCTTACTTGGTAAAGACATCTTCTGAAAAAGAAACTGGTAAATTAAATCTGTTTTGTTTAGATTTCTCGTTTATGATTTGTTTAGTAGATATAAACAAGAATCTGTAACTAAAACAATGATGCTCCAATCGCACTATCATTTTCAATGTTAAAGGACAGTGGACTGTGCAATTAGGTTCAAAACTCTAATTTGGCATTAAAATTAAAACGATTATATCATAGAGAATCTGTGTACTAAGTTTCCAGTTGATATGACTTCAACTTCATCAAAAACTTTAACCTAATGAACTGACGAAGGGACAGACGAACTGACGGACAAACGAACGAACGAACGCATAGACCCTTCTATTATCGTAAGTGGGGCATAACAATTCATAGTTGATCACGTTCAAGTGTATTAAATAGTTCTTCCCTAATTTGCAGTTTAAAGAAGCACTATTCGTTATCGCAACTAGATCATAGACTAATTTTCCTTGTAAAAGATCATTTTATGAATTTATGCACGTAAAACTATTACGAACAACGTATCGATGATGTCACAAGACATCCATGAGAGACCATATGACAAATGTTAATACAAATAATATAATAAAACTTTAATAATAGCACAATTGAAATACTAATTATCAAAATATGAATAATGCAAAGATATAGAGTGTTTATTAAACTAAAACGTTAGTTTTCTTTAAATAGCACAGTCTCGTCATACGTGTTAATT
This sequence comes from Mytilus galloprovincialis, assembly GCF_965363235.1. Taxonomy (NCBI): domain Eukaryota; kingdom Metazoa; phylum Mollusca; class Bivalvia; order Mytilida; family Mytilidae; genus Mytilus; species Mytilus galloprovincialis. The sequence continues at coordinate 66,364,228 of NC_134850.1, read as the reverse complement.
CTTATAATATAATAACATTGTAAATATAGCACAATTGCAATACACAAACTACAAAACGATGGGTGTTTAATAAATCGGATTTCTTTAAATAGTTTAATATCCACCCGAACAAGTCTAATTTCCAAAACATAACAGGTTCTTTTTTTAATATAATTTGTGATAACGGTTGAACACAACTTTCTCTTAGGTTTTGGTGATAAGCTTGTCCCGTATGTAAATAAGGGATAGAATTTTAGGTGTTTGCGTATAATATTTTTCATTGATGAATTCCATTTTTGTAATGTTAGCCACCAACGTTAAAAATGAGAGAAAATCAAACAAAAAGTATCCAACTAAAAATTATAGAAAACACATTTTGGTCAAATGATATTTTACAAAAAGACAAATTAAGGTTGCCATATATAGGAACCTAACGAAAATCATTGGATGAAACTAAATGCTATTGAAAACAAGAGGCTCTCAAGAGCCTGAATCGCTCACCTGGTAAACAATGCCTTAAATATGATGAACAAATTGTGAAAAAATTGTCATTAAAGGACAATAACCCCTTAAAGGGTCAATTGACAATTTTGGTCATATTCAATTATTTGTAGATCTTACTTTGCTGATCATTTTTGCTGTTTACAGTTTATCTTTATCTATAATGATATTCAAGATAATGACCAAAAACTGCAAAATTTCCTTAAAATTACCAAATTTCAGGGCTGAAAGATCTTGACCTAATGAACATTTTACCCCATGTCAGATTTGCTCTAAATGCTTTCGTTTTTGAGATATAAGCCAAAAACTGCATTTGACCCCTATGTTCTATTTAAAGTAAGGGCGGCCATGTTTTTTGACGGATCAAAAATCGAAGCACACACTTTGTGCAGGATAATCTAAGGAACTATCATGCTAAGTTTCATCCAAATCCATTCAGTAGTTTCAGAAGAGAAGATTTTTTAAAGTTAGCAAATATGATGAACAAATTGTGAAAAATTGTCATTAAAGGACATTTACCCCTTAAGGGGTCAATTGACAATTTTGGTCATATTAACCTATTTATAGATCTTACTTTGCTGATCATTTTTGCTGTTTACAGTTTATCTTCATCTATAATAATATTCAAGATAATGACCAAAAACTGCAAAATTTCCTTAAAATTACCAATTAAGTGGCAGCAACCCAACAATGGTTTGTTTGATTCGTCTGAAAATTTCAGGGCTGATAGATCTTGACCTAATGAACATTTGTACCCCATGTCAGATTTGCTCTAAATGCTTTCGTTTTTGAGATATAAGCCAAAAACTGCATTTGACCCCTATGTTCTATTTAAAGTAAGGGCGGCCATGTTTTTTGACGGATCAAAAATCGAAGCACACACTTTGTGCAGGATAATCTAAGGAACTATCATGCTAAGTTTCATCCAAATCCATTCAGTAGTTTCAGAGAAGAAGATTTTTTAAAGTTAGCAAATATGATGAACAAATTGTGAAAAATTGTCATTAAAGGACATTTACCCCTTTTAAAAGGGGTCAATTGACAATTTTGGTCATTTAACCTATTTGTAGATCTTACTTTGCTGATCATTTTTGCTGTTTACAGTTTATCTTCATCTATAATGATATTCAAGATAATGACCAAAAACTGCAAAATTTCCTTAAAATTACCAATTAAGTGGCAGCAACCCAACAATGGTTTGTTTGATTCGTCTGAAAATTTCAGGGCTGATAGATCTTGACCTAATGAACATTTTTACCCCTGTCAGATTTGCTTAATGCTTTCGTTTTTGAGATATAAGCCAAAAACTGCATTTGACCCCTATGTTCTATTTAAAGTAAGGGCGGCCATGTTTTTTGACGGATCAAAAATCGAAGCACACACTTTGTGCAGGATAATCTAAGGAACTATCATGCTAAGTTTCATCCAAATCCATTCAGTAGTTTCAGAGGAGAAGATTTTTTAAAGTTAGCAAATATGATGAACAAATTGTGAAAAATTGTCATTAAAGGACATTTACCCCTTAAGGGGTCAATTGACAATTTTGGTCATATTAACCTATTTGTAGATCTTACTTTGCTGATCATTTTTGCTGTTTACAGTTTATCTTTATCTATAATGATATTCAAGATAATGACCAAAAACTGCAAAATTTCCTTAAAATTACCAATTAAGTGGCAGCAACCCAACAATGGTTTGTTTGATTCGTCTGAAAATTTCAGGGCTGATAGATCTTGACCTAATGAACATTTTTACCCCTGTCAGATTTGCTCTAAATGCTTTCGTTTTTGAGATATAAGCCAAAAACTGCATTTGACCCCTATGTTCTATTTAAAGTAAGGGCGGCCATGTTTTTTGACGGATCAAAAATCGAAGCACACACTTTGTGCAGGATAATCTAAGGAACTATCATGCTAAGTTTCATCCAAATCCATTCAGTAGTTTCAGAGGAGAAGATTTTTTAAAGTTAGCAAATATGATGAACAAATTGTGAAAAATTGTCATTAAAGGACATTTACCCCTTAAGGGGTCAATTGACAATTTTGGTCATATTAACCTATTTGTAGATCTTACTTTGCTGATCATTTTTGCTGTTTACAGTTTATCTTTATCTATAATGATATTCAAGATAATGACCAAAAACTGCAAAATTTCCTTAAAATTACCAATTAAGTGGCAGCAACCCAACAATGGTTTGTTTGATTCGTCTGAAAATTTCAGGGCTGATAGATCTTGACCTAATGAACATTTTTACCCCTGTCAGATTTGCTTAATGCTTTCGTTTTTGAGATATAAGCCAAAAAATGCATTTGACCCCTATGTTTTATTTAAAGTAAGGGCGGCCATGTTTTTTGACGGATCAAAAATCGAAGCACACACTTTGTGCAGGATAATCTAAGGAACTATCATGCTAAGTTTCATCCAAATCCATTCAGTAGTTTCAGAGGAGAAGATTTTTTAAAGTTAGCAAATATGATGAACAAATTGTGAAAAATTGTCATTAAAGGACATTTACCCCTTAAGGGGTCAATTGACAATTTTGGTCATATTAACCTATTTGTAGATCTTACTTTGCTGATCATTTTTGCTGTTTACAGTTTATCTTTATCTATAATGATATTCAAGATAATGACCAAAAACTGCAAAATTTCCTTAAAATTACCAATTAAGTGGCAGCAACCCAACAATGGTTTGTTTGATTCGTCTGAAAATTTCAGGGCTGATAGATCTTGACCTAATGAACATTTTTACCCCTGTCAGATTTGCTTAATGCTTTCGTTTTTGAGATATAAGCCAAAAACTGCATTTGACCCCTATGTTCTATTTAAAGTAAGGGCGGCCATGTTTTTTGACGGATCAAAAATCGAAGCACACCCTTTGTGCAGGATAATCTAAGGAACTATCATGCTAAGTTTCATCCAAATCCATTTAGTAGTTTCAGAGGAGAAAATTTTTTAAAGTTAGCAAATATGATGAACAAATTGTGAAAAATTGTTATTAAAGGACATTTACCCCTTAAGGGGTCAATTGACAATTTTGGTCATATTAACCTATTTGTAGATCTTACTTTGCTGATCATTTTTGCTGTTTACAGTTTATCTTCATCTATAATAATATTCAAGATAATGACCAAAAACTGAAAAATTTCCTTAAAATTACCAATTAAGTGGCAGCAACCCAACAATGGTTTGTTTGATTCGTCTGAAAATTTCAGGGCTGATAGATCTTGACCTAATGAACATTTTTATCCCTGTCAGATTTGCTCTAAATTCTTTCGTTTTTGAGATATAAGCCAAAAAATGCATTTGACCCCTATGTTCTATTTAAAGTAAGGGCGGCCATGTTTTTTGACGGATCAAAAATCGAAGCACACACTTTGTGCAGGATAATCTAAGGAACTATCATGCTAAGTTTCATCCAAATCCATTCAGTAGTTTCAGAGGAGAAAATTTTTTAAAGTTAGCAAATATGATGAACAAATTGTGAAAAATTGTCATTAAAGGACATTTACCCCTTAAGGGGTCAATTGACAATTTTGGTCATATTAACCTATTTGTAGATCTTACTTTGCTGATTATTTTTGCTGTTTACAGTTTATCTTTATCTATAATGATATTCAAGATAATGACCAAAAACTGCAAAATTTCCTTAAAATTACCAATTAAGTGGCAGCAACCCAACAATGGTTTGTTTGATTCGTCTGAAAATTTCAGGGCTGATAGATCTTGACCTAAAGAACATTTTTACCCCTGTCAGATTTGCTTAATGCTTTCGTTTTTGAGATATAAGCCAAAAACTGCATTTGACCCCTATGTTCTATTTAAAGTAAGGGCGGCCATGTTTTTTGACGAATCAAAAATCGAAGCACACACTTTGTGCAGGATAATCTAAGGAACTATCATACTAAGTTTCATCCAAATCCATTCAGTAGTTTCAGAGGAGAAGATTTTTTAAAGTTAGCAAATATGATGAACAAATTGTGAAAAATTGTCATTAAAGGACATTTACCCCTTAAGGGGTCAATTGACAATTTTGGTCATATTAACCTATTTATAGATCTTACTTTGCTGATCATTTTTGCTGTTTACAGTTTATCTTCATCTATAATAATATTCAAGATAATGACCAAAAACTGAAAAATTTCCTTAAAAATACCAATTAAGTGGCAGCAACCCAACAATGGTTTGTTTGATTCATCTGAAAATTTCTGGGCTGATAGATCTTGACCTAATGAACATTTTTACCCCTGTCAGATTTGCTTAATGCTTTCGTTTTTGAGATATAAGCCAAAAACTGCATTTGACCCCTATGTTTTATTTAAAGTAAGGGCGGCCATGTTTTTTGACGGATCAAAAATCGAAGCACACACTTTGTGCAGGATAATCTAAGGAACTATCATGCTAAGTTTCATCCAAATCCATTCAGTAGTTTCAGAGGAGAAGATATTTTAAAGTAAGCAAATATGATGCACAAATTGTGAAAAATTGTCATTAAAGGACATTTACCCCTTAAGGGGTCAATTGACAATTTTGGTCATATTAACCTATTTGTAGATCTTACTTTGCTGATTATTTTTGCCGTTTACAGTTTATCTTTATCTATAATGATATTCAAGATAATGACCAAAAACTGCAAAATTTCCTTAAAATTACCAATTAAGTGGCAGCAACCCAACAATGGTTTGTTTGATTCGTCTAAAAATTTCAGGGCTGATAGATCTTGACCTAATGAACATTTTTACCCCGTCAGATTTGCTCTAAATTCTTTCGTTTTTGAGATATAAGCCAAAAAATGCATTTGACCCCTATGTTCTATTTAAAGTAAGGGCGGCCATGTTTTTTGACGGATCAAAAATCGAAGCACACACTTTGTGCAGGATAATCTAAGGAACTATCATGCTAAGTTTCATCCAAATCCATTCAGTAGTTTCAGAGGAGAAGATTTTTTAAAGTTAGCAAATATGATGAACAAATTGTGAAAAATTGTCATTAAAGGACATTTACCCCTTAAGGGGTCAATTGACAATTTTGGTCATATTAACCTATTTGTAGATCTTACTTTGCTGATCATTTTTGCTGTTTACAGTTTATCTTTATCTATAATGATATTCAAGATAATGACCAAAAACTGCAAAATTTCCTTAAAATTACCAATTAAGTGGCAGCAACCCAACAATGGTTTGTTTGATTCGTCTGAAAATTTCAGGGCTGATAGATCTTGACCTAATGAACATTTTTATCCCTGTCAGATTTGCTCTAAATTCTTTCGTTTTTGAGATATAAGCCAAAAAATGCATTTGACCCCTATGTTCTATTTAAAGTAAGGGCGGCCATGTTTTTTGACGGATCAAAAATCGAAGCACACACTTTGTGCAGGATAATCTAAGGAACTATCATGCTAAGTTTCATCCAAATCCATTCAGTAGTTTCAGAGGAGAAAATTTTTTAAAGTTAGCAAATATGATGAACAAATTGTGAAAAATTGTCATTAAAGGACATTTACCCCTTAAGGGGTCAATTGACAATTTTGGTCATATTAACCTATTTGTAGATCTTACTTTGCTGATTATTTTTGCTGTTTACAGTTTATCTTTATCTATAATGATATTCAAGATAATGACCAAAAACTGCAAAATTTCCTTAAAATTACCAATTAAGTGGCAGCAACCCAACAATGGTTTGTTTGATTCGTCTGAAAATTTCAGGGCTGATAGATCTTGACCTAAAGAACATTTTTACCCCTGTCAGATTTGCTTAATGCTTTCGTTTTTGAGATATAAGCCAAAAACTGCATTTGACCCCTATGTTCTATTTAAAGTAAGGGCGGCCATGTTTTTTGACGAATCAAAAATCGAAGCACACACTTTGTGCAGGATAATCTAAGGAACTATCATACTAAGTTTCATCCAAATCCATTCAGTAGTTTCAGAGGAGAAGATTTTTTAAAGTTAGCAAATATGATGAACAAATTGTGAAAAATTGTCATTAAAGGACATTTACCCCTTAAGGGGTCAATTGACAATTTTGGTCATATTAACCTATTTATAGATCTTACTTTGCTGATCATTTTTGCTGTTTACAGTTTATCTTCATCTATAATAATATTCAAGATAATGACCAAAAACTGAAAAATTTCCTTAAAAGTACCAATTAAGTGGCAGCAACCCAACAATGGTTTGTTTGATTCATCTGAAAATTTTTGGGCTGATAGATCTTGACCTAATGAACATTTTTACCCCATGTCAGATTTGCTCTAAATGCTTTCGTTTTTGAGATATAAGCCAAAAACTGCCATTGACCCCTATGTTCTATTTAAAGTAAGGGCGGCCATGTTTTTTGACGGATCAAAAATCGAAGCACACACTTTGTGCAGGATAATCTAAGGAACTATCATGCTAAGTTTCATCCAAATCCATTCAGTAGTTTCAGAGGAGAAGATTTTTTAAAGTTAGCAACTATGATGAACAAATTGTGAAAAATTGTCATTAAAGGACATTTACCCCTTAAGGGGTCAATTGACAATTTTGGTCATATTAATCTATTTGTAGATCTTACTTTGCTGATCATTTTTGCTGTTTACAGTTTATCTTTATCTATAATGATATTCAAGATAATGACCAAAAACTGCAAAATTTCCTTAAAATTACCAATTAAGTGGCAGCAACCCAACAATGGTTTGTTTGATTCGTCTGAAAATTTCAGGGCTGATAGATCTTGACCTAATGAACATTTTTACCCCTGTCAGATTTGCTTAATGCTTTCGTTTTTGAGATATAAGCCAAAAACTGCATTTGACCCCTATGTTCTATTTAAAGTAAGGGCGGCCATGTTTTTTGACGGATCAAAAATCGAAGCACACACTTTGTGCAGGATAATCTAAGGAACTATCATGCTAAGTTTCATCCAAATCCATTCAGTAGTTTCAGAGAAGAAGATTTTTTAAAGTTAGCAAATATGATGAACAAATTGTGAAAAATTGTCATTAAAGGACATTTACCCCTTTTAAAAGGGGTCAATTGACAATTTTGGTCATTTAACCTATTTGTAGATCTTACTTTGCTGATCATTTTTGCTGTTTACAGTTTATCTTCATCTATAATGATATTCAATATAATGACCAAAAACTGCAAAATTTCCTTAAAATTACCAATTAAGTGGCAGCAACCCAACAATGGTTTGTTTGATTCGTCTGAAAATTTCAGGGCTGATAGATCTTGACCTAATGAACATTTTTACCCCTGTCAGATTTGCTTAATGCTTTCGTTTTTGAGATATAAGCCAAAAACTGCATTTGACCCCTATGTTCTATTTAAAGTAAGGGCGGCCATGTTTTTTGACGGATCAAAAATCGAAGCACACACTTTGTGCAGGATAATCTAAGGAACTATCATGCTAAGTTTCATCCAAATCCATTCAGTAGTTTCAGAGGAGAAGATTTTTTAAAGTTAGCAAATATGATGAACAAATTGTGAAAAATTGTCATTAAAGGACATTTACCCCTTAAGGGGTCAATTGACAATTTTGGTCATATTAACCTATTTGTAGATCTTATTTTGCTGATCATTTTTGCTGTGTACAGTTTATCTTTATCTATAATGATATTCAAGATAATGACCAAAAACTGCAAAACTTCCTTAAAATTACCAATTAAATGGCAGCAATCCAACAATGGTTTGTTTGATTCGTTTGAAAATTTCAGGGCTGATAGATCTTGACTTAATGAACATTTTTATTCTGTCAGATTTGCTCTAAATGCTTTCGTTTTTGAGATATAAGCCAAAAAATGCATTTGACCCCTATGTTCTATTTAAAGTAAGGGCGGCCATGTTTTTTGACGAATCAAAAATCGAAGCACACACTTTGTGCAGGATAATCTAAGGAACTATCATGCTAAGTTTCATCCAAATCCATTCAGTAGTTTCAGAGGAGAAGATTTTTTAAAGTTAGCAAATATGATGAACAAATTGTGAAAAATTGTCATTAAAGGACATTTACCCCTTAAGGGGTCAATTGACACTTTTGGTCATATTAACCTATTTGTAGATCTTACTTTGCTGATTATTTTTGCTGTTTACAGTTTATCTTTATCTATAATGATATTCAAGATAATGACCAAAAACTGCAAAATTTCCTTAAAATTACCAATTAAGTGGCAGCAACCCAACAATGGTTTGTTTGATTCGTCTGAAAATTTCAGGGCTGATAGATCTTGACCTAATGAACATTTTTACCCCCTGTCAGATTTGCTTAATGCTTTCGTTTTTGAGATATAAGCCAACAATGGTTTGTTTGATTCGTCTGAAAATTTCAGGGCTGATAGATCTTGACCTAATGAACATTTTTATCCCGTCAGATTTGCTCTGAATGCTTTCGTTTTTGAGATATAAGCCAAAAAATGCATTTGACCCCTATGTTCTATTTAAAGTAAGGGCGGCCATGTTTTTTGACGAATCAAAAATCGAAGCACACACTTTGTGCAGGATAATCTAAGGAACTATCATGCTAAGTTTCATCCAAATCCATTCAGTAGTTTCAGAGGAGAAGATTTTTTAAAGTTAGCAAATATGATGAACAAATTGTGAAAAATTGTCATTAAAGGACATTTACCCCTTAAGGGGACAATTGACAATTTTGGTCATATTAACCTATTTATAGATCTTACTTTGCTGATCATTTTTGCTGTTTACAGTTTATCTTCATCTATAATAATATTCAAGATAATGACCAAAAACTGCAAAATTTCCTTAAAATTACCAATTAAGTGGCAGCAACCCAACAATGGATTGTTTGATTCATCTGAAAATTTCTGGGCTATTAGATCTTGACCTAATGAACATTTTTACACCATGTCAGATTTGCTCTAAATGCTTTCGTTTTTGAGATATTAGCCAAAAACTGCCATGTTCTATTTAAAGTAAGGGCGGCCATGTTTTTTGACGGATCAAAAATCGAAGCACACACTTTGTGCAGGATAATTTAAGGAACTATCATGCTAAGTTTCATCCAAATCCATTCAGTAGTTTCAGAGGAGAAGATTTTTTAAAGTTAGCAAATATGATGAACAAATTGTGAAAAATTGTCATTAAAGGACATTTACCCCTTAAGGGGTCAATTGACAATTTTGGTCATATTAACCTATTTGTAGATCTTATTTTGCTGATCATTTTTGCTGTTTACAGTTTATCTTTATCTATAATGATATTCAAGATAATGACCAAAAACTGCAAAACTTCCTTAAAATTACCAATTAAGTGGCAGCAACCCAACAATGGTTTGTTTGATTCGTCTGAAAATTTCTGGGCTGATAGATCATGACCTAATGAACATTTTTATCCCTGTCAGATTTGCTCTAAATGCTTTCGTTTTTGAGATATAAGCCAAAAAATGCATTTGACCCCTATGTTCTATTTAAAGTAAGGGCGGCCATGTTTTTTGACGAATCAAAAATCGAAGCACACACTTTGTGCAGGATAATCTAAGGAACTATCATGCTAAGTTTCATCCAAATCCATTCAGTAGTTTCAGAGGAGAAGATTTTTTAAAGTTAGCAAATATGATGAACAAATTGTGAAAAATTGTCATTAAAGGACATTTACCCCTTAAGGGGTCAATTGACAATTTTGGTCATATTAACCTATTTGTAGATCTTACTTTGCTGATTATTTTTGCTGTTTACAGTTTATCTTTATCTATATTGATATTCAAGATAATGACCAAAAACTGCAAAATTTCCTTAAAATTACCAATTAAGTGGCAGCAACCCAACAATGGTTTGTTTGATTCGTCTGAAAATTTCAGGGCTGATAGATCTTGACCTAATGAACATTTTTACCCCCTGTCAGATTTGCTTAATGCTTTCGTTTTTGAGATATAAGCCAACAATGGTTTGTTTGATTCGTCTGAAAATTTCAGGGCTGATAGATCTTGACCTAATGAACATTTTTACCCCCTGTCAGATTTGCTTAATGCTTTCGTTTTTGAGATATAAGCCAACAATGGTTCGTTTGATTCGTCTGAAAATTTCAGGGCTGATAGATCTTGACCTAATGAACATTTTTATCCCTGTCAGATTTGCTCTAAATGCTTTCGTTTTTGAGATATAAGCCAAAAAATGCATTTGACCCCTATGTTCTTTTTAAAGTAAGGGCGGCCATGTTTTTTGACGAATCAAAAATCGAAGCACACACTTTGTGCAGGATAATCTAAGGAACTATCATGCTAAGTTTCATCCAAATCCATTCAGTAGTTTCAGAGGAGAAGATTTTTTAAAGTTAGCAAATATGATGAACAAATTGTGAAAAATTGTCATTAAAGGACATTTACCCCTTAAGGGGTCAATTGACAATTTTGGTCATATTAACCTATTTGTAGATCTTATTTTGCTGATCATTTTTGCTGTTTACAGTTTATCTTTATCTATAATGATATTCAAGATAATGACCAAAAACTGCAAAACTTCCTTAAAATTACCAATTAAGTGGCAGCAACCCAACAATGGTTTGTTTGATTCGTCTGACAATTTCAGGGCTGATAGATCATGACCTAATGAACATTTTTATCCCTGTGAGATTTGCTCTAAATGCTTTCGTTTTTGAGATATAAGCCAAAAAATGCATTTGACCCCTATGTTCTATTTAAAGTAAGGGCGGCCATGTTTTTTGACGAATCAAAAATCGAAGCACACACTTTGTGCAGGATAATCTAAGGAACTATCATGCTAAGTTTCATCCAAATCCATTCAGTAGTTTCAGAGGAGAAGATTTTTTAAAGTTAGCAAATATGATGAACAAATTGTGAAAAATTGTCATTAAAGGACATTTACCCCTTAAGGGGTCAATTGACAATTTTGGTCATATTAACCTATTTGTAGATCTTACTTTGCTGATTATTTTTGCTGTTTACAGTTTATCTTTATCTATAATGATATTCAAGATAATGACCAAAAACTGCAAAATTTCCTTAAAATTACCAATTAAGTGGCAGCAACCCAACAATGGTTTGTTTGATTCGTCTGAAAATTTCAGGGCTGATAGATCTTGACCTAATGAACATTTTTACCCCCTGTCAGATTTGCTTAATGCTTTCGTTTTTGAGATATAAGCCAACAATGGTTTGTTTGATTCGTCTGAAAATTTCAGGGCTGATAGATCTTGACCTAATGAACATTTTTACCCCCTGTCAGATTTGCTTAATGCTTTCGTTTTTGAGATATAAGCCAACAATGGTTTGTTTGATTCGTCTGAAAATTTCAGGGCTGATAGATCTTGACCTAATGAACATTTTTATCCCTGTCAGATTTGCTCTAAATGCTTTCGTTTTTGAGATATAAGCCAAAAAATGCATTTGACCCCTATGTTCTATTTAAAGTAAGGGCGGCCATGTTTTTTGACGAATCAAAAATCGAAGCACACACTTTGTGCAGGATAATCTAAAGAACTATCATGCTAAGTTTCATCCAAATCCATTCAGTAGTTTCAGAGGAGAAGATTTTTTAAAGTTAGCAAATATGATGAACAAATTGTGAAAAATTGTCATTAAAGGACATTTACCCCTTAAGGGGTCAATTGACAATTTTGGTCATATTAACCTATTTGTAGATCTTACTTTGCTGATTATTTTTGCTGTTTACAGTTTATCTTTATCTATAATGATATTCAAGATAATGACCAAAAACTGCAAAATTTCCTTAAAATTACCAATTAAGTGGCAGCAACCCAACAATGGTTTGTTTGATTCGTCTGAAAATTTCAGGGCTGATAGATCTTGACCTAATGAACATTTTTACCCCCTGTCAGATTTGCTTAATGCTTTCGTTTTTGAGATATAAGCCAAAAACTGCATTTGACCCCTATGTTCTATTTAAAGTAAGGGCGGCCATGTTTTTTTACGGATCAAAAATCGAAGCACACACTTTGTGCAGGATAATCTAAGGAACTATCATGCTAAGTTTCATCCAAATCCATTCAGTAGTTTCAGAGGAGAAGATTTTTTAAAGTTAGCAAATATGATGAACAAATTGTGAAAAATTGTCATTAAAGGACATTTACCCCTTAAGGGGTCAATTGACAATTTTGGTCATATTAACCTATTTGTAGATCTTACTTTGCTGATCATTTTTGCTGTTTACAGTTTATCTTTATCTATAATGATATTCAAGATAATGACCAAAAACTGCAAAATTTCCTTAAAATTACCAATTAAGTGGCAGCAACCCAACAATGGTTTGTTTGATTCGTCTGAAAATTTCAGGGCTGATAGATCTTGACCTAATGAACATTTTTACCCCTGTCAGATTTGCTTAATGATTTCGTTTTTGAGATATAAGCCAAAAACTGCATTTGACCCCTATGTTCTATTTAAAGTAAGGGCGGCCATGTTTTTTGACGGATCAAAAATCGAAGCACACACTTTGTGCAGGATAATCTAAGGAACTATCATGCTAAGTTTCATCCAAATCCATTCAGTAGTTTCAGAGGAGAAGATTTTTTAAAGTTAGCAAATATGATGAACAAATTGTGAAAAATTGTCATTAAAGGACATATACCCCTTAAGGGGTCAATTGACAATTTTGGTCATTTTAACCTATTTGTAGATCTTACTTTGCTGATCATTTTTGCTGTTTACAGTTTATCTTTATCTATAATGATATTCAAGATAATGACCAAAAACTGCAAAATTTCCTTAAAATTACCAATTAAGTGGCAGCAACCCAACAATGGTTTGTTTGATTCGTCTGAAAATTTCAGGGCTGATAGATCTTGACCTAATGAACATTTTTACCCCTGTCAGATTTGCTTAATGATTTCGTTTTTGAGATATAAGCCAAAAACTGCATTTGACCCCTATGTTCTATTTAAAGTAAGGGCGGCCATGTTTTTCGACGAATCAAAAATCGAAGCACACACTTTGTGCAGGATAATCTAAGGAACTATCATGCTAAGTTTCATCCAAATCCATTCAGTAGTTTCAGAGAAGAAGATTTTTTAAAGTTAGCAAATATGATGAACAAATTGTGAAAAATTGTCATTAAAGGACATTTACCCCTTAAGGGGTCAATTGACAATTTTGGTCATATTAACCTATTTGTAGATCTTACTTTGCTGATTATTTTTGCTGTTTACAGTTTATCTTTATCTATAATGATATTCAAGATAATGACCAAAAACTGCAAAATTTCCTTAAAATTACCAATTAAGTGGCAGCAACCCAACAATGGTTTGTTTGATTCGTCTGAAAATTTCAGGGCTGATAGATCTTGACCTAATGAACATTTTTACCCCCTGTCAGATTTGCTTAATGCTTTCGTTTTTGAGATATAAGCCAACAATGGTTTGTTTGATTCGTCTGAAAATTTCAGGGCTGATAGATCTTGACCTAATGAACATTTTTACCCCCTGTCAGATTTGCTTAATGCTTTCGTTTTTGAGATATAAGCCAACAATGGTTTGTTTGATTCGTCTGAAAATTTCAGGGCTGATAGATCTTGACCTAATGAACATTTTTATCCCTGTCAGATTTGCTCTAAATGCTTTCGTTTTTGAGATATAAGCCAAAAAATGCATTTGACCCCTATGTTCTATTTAAAGTAAGGGCGGCCATGTTTTTTGACGAATCAAAAATCGAAGCACACACTTTGTGCAGGATAATCTAAGGAACTATCATGCTAAGTTTCATCCAAATCCATTCAGTAGTTTCAGAGGAGAAGATTTTTTAAAGTTAGCAAATATGATGAACAAATTGTGAAAAATTGTCATTAAAGGACATTTACCCCTTAAGGGGTCAATTGACAATTTTGGTCATATTAACCTATTTGTAGATCTTACTTTGCTGATTATTTTTGCTGTTTACAGTTTATCTTTATCTATAATGATATTCAAGATAATGACCAAAAACTGCAAAATTTCCTTAAAATTACCAATTAAGTGGCAGCAACCCAACAATGGTTTGTTTGATTCGTCTGAAAATTTCAGGGCTGATAGATCTTGACCTAATGAACATTTTTACCCCCTGTCAGATTTGCTTAATGCTTTCGTTTTTGAGATATAAGCCAAAAACTGCATTTGACCCCTATGTTCTATTTAAAGTAAGGGCGGCCATGTTTTTTTACGGATCAAAAATCGAAGCACACACTTTGTGCAGGATAATCTAAGGAACTATCATGCTAAGTTTCATCCAAATCCATTCAGTAGTTTCAGAGGAGAAGATTTTTTAAAGTTAGCAAATATGATGAACAAATTGTGAAAAATTGTCATTAAAGGACATTTACCCCTCAAGGGGTCAATTGACAATTTTGGTCATATTAACCTATTTGTAGATCTTACTTTGCTGATCATTTTTGCTGTTTACAGTTTATCTTTATCTATAATGATATTCAAGATAATGATCAAAAACTGCAAAATTTCCTTAAAATTACCAATTAAGTGGCAGCAACCCAACAATGGTTTGTTTGATTCGTCTGAAAATTTCAGGGCTGATAGATCTTGACCTAATGAACATTTTTACCCCTGTCAGATTTGCTTAATGATTTCGTTTTTGAGATATAAGCCAAAAACTGCATTTGACCCCTATGTTCTATTTAAAGTAAGGGCGGCCATGTTTTTTGACGGATCAAAAATCGAAGCACACACTTTGTGCAGGATAATCTAAGGAACTATCATGCTAAGTTTCATCCAAATCCATTCAATAGTTTCAGAGGAGAAGATTTTTTAAAGTTAGCAAATATGATGAACAAATTGTGAAAAATTGTCATTAAAGGACATATACCCCTTAAGGGGTCAATTGACAATTTTGGTCATATTAACCTATTTGTAGATCTTACTTTGCTGATCATTTTTGCTGTTTACAGTTTATCTTTATCTATAATGATATTCAAGATAATGACCAAAAACTGCAAAATTTCCTTAAAATTACCAATTAAGTGGCAGCAACCCAACAATGGTTTGTTTGATTCGTCTGAAAATTTCAGGGCTGATAGATCTTGACCTAATGAACATTTTTACCCCTGTCAGATTTGCTTAATGATTTCGTTTTTGAGATATAAGCCAAAAACTGCATTTGACCCCTATGTTCTATTTAAAGTAAGGGCGGCCATGTTTTTCGACGAATCAAAAATCGAAGCACACACTTTGTGCAGGATAATCTAAGGAACTATCATGCTAAGTTTCATCCAAATCCATTCAGTAGTTTCAGAGAAGAAGATTTTTTAAAGTTAGCAAATATGATGAACAAATTGTGAAAAATTGTCATTAAAGGACATTTACCCCTTTTAAAAGGGGTCAATTGACAATTTTGGTCATTTAACCTATTTGTAGATCTTACTTTGCTGATCATTTTTGCTGTTTACAGTTTATCTTTATCTATAATGATATTCAAGATAATGACCAAAAACTGCAAAATTTCCTTAAAATTACCAATTAAGTGGCAGCAACCCAACAATGGTTTGTTTGATTCGTCTGAAAATTTCAGGGCTGATAGATCTTGACCTAATGAACATTTTTACCCCCTGTCAGATTTGCTTAATGCTTTCGTTTTTGAGATATAAGCCAACAATGGTTTGTTTGATTCGTCTGAAAATTTCAGGGCTGATAGATCTTGACCTAATGAACATTTTTATCCCTGTCAGATTTGCTCTAAATGCTTTCGTTTTTGAGATATAAGCCAAAAATGCATTTGACCCCTATGTTCTATTTAAAGTAAGGGCGGCCATGTTTTTTGACGAATCAAAAATCGAAGCACACACTTTGTGCAGGATAATCTAAGGAACTATCATGCTAAGTTTCATCCAAATCCATTCAGTAGTTTCAGAGGAGAAGATTTTTTAAAGTTAGCAAATATGATGAACAAATTGTGAAAAATTGTCATTAAAGGACATTTACCCCTTAAGGGGTCAATTGACAATTTTGGTCATATTAACCTATTTGTAGATCTTACTTTGCTGATTATTTTTGCTGTTTACAGTTTATCTTTTTCTATAATGATATTCAAGATAATGACCAAAAACTGCAAAATTTCCTTAAAATTACCAATTAAGTGGCAGCAACCCAACAATGGTTTGTTTGATTCGTCTGAAAATTTCAGGGCTGATAGATCTTGACCTAATGAACATTTTTACCCCCTGTCAGATTTGCTTAATGCTTTCGTTTTTGAGATATAAGCCAAAAACTGCATTTGACCCCTATGTTCTATTTAAAGTAAGGACGGCCATGTTTTTTGACGGATCAAAAATCGAAGCACACACTTTGTGCAGGATAATCTAAGGAACTATCATGCTAAGTTTCATCCAAATCCATTCAGTAGTTTCAGAGGAGAAGATTTTTTAAAGTTAGCAAATATGATGAACAAATTGTGAAAAATTGTCATTAAAGGACATTTACCCCTTAAGGGGTCAATTGACAATTTTGGTCATATTAACCTATTTGTAGATCTTACTTTGCTGATCATTTTTGCTGCTTACAGTTTATCTTTATCTATAATGATATTCAAGATAATGACCAAAAACTGCAAAATTTCCTTAAAATTATCAATTAAGTGGCAGCAACCCAACAATGGTTTGTTTGATTCGTCTGAAAATTTCAGGGCTGATAGATCTTGACCTAATGAACATTTTTACCCCTGTCAGATTTGCTTAATGATTTCGTTTTTGAGATATAAGCCAAAAACTGCATTTGACCCCTATGTTCTATTTAAAGTAAGGGCGGCCATGTTTTTTGACGAATCAAAAATCGAAGCACACACTTTGTGCAGGATAATCTAAGGAACTATCATGCTAAGTTTCATCCAAATCCATTCAGTAGTTTCAGAGGAGAAGATTTTTTAAAGTTAGCAAATATGATGAACAAATTGTGAAAAATTGTCATTTAAGGACATATACCCCTTAAGGGGTCAATTGACAATTTTGGTCATATTAACCTATTTGTAGATCTTACTTTGCTGATCATTTTTGCTGTTTACAGTTTATCTTTATCTATAATGATATTCAAGATAATGACCAAAAACTGCAAAATTTCCTTAAAATTACCAATTAAGTGGCAGCAACCCAACAATGGTTTGTTTGATTCGTCTGAAAATTTCAGGGCTGATAGATCTTGACCTAATGAACATTTTTACCCCTGTCAGATTTGCTTAATGATTTCGTTTTTGAGATATAAGCCAAAAACTGCATTTGACCCCTATGTTCTATTTAAAGTAAGGGCGGCCATGTTTTTCGACGAATCAAAAATCGAAGCACACACTTTGTGCAGGATAATCTAAGGAACTATCATGCTAAGTTTCATCCAAATCCATTCAGTAGTTTCAGAGAAGAAGATTTTTTAAAGTTAGCAAATATGATGAACAAATTGTGAAAAATTGTCATTAAAGGACATTTACCCCTTTTAAAAGGGGTCAATTGACAATTTTGGTCATTTAACCTATTTGTAGATCTTACTTTGCTGATCATTTTTGCTGTTTACAGTTTATCTTTATCTATAATGATATTCAAGATAATGACCAAAAACTGCAAAATTTCCTTAAAATTACCAATTAAGTGGCAGCAACCCAACAATGGTTTGTTTGATTCATGTGAAAATTTCAGGGCTGATAGATCTTGACCTAATGAACATTTTTACCCCTGTCAGATTTGCTCTAAATTCTGTCGTTTTTGAGATATAAGCCAAAAAATGCATTTGACCCCTATGTTCTATTTAAAGTAAGGACGGCCATGTTTTTTGACGGATCAAAAATCGAAGCACACACTTTGTGCAGGATAATCTAAGGAACTATCATGCTAAGTTTCATCCAAATCCATTCAGTAGTTTCAGAGGAGAAGATTTTTTAAAGTTAGCAAATATGATGAACAAATTGTGAAAAATTGTCATTAAAGGACATTTACCCCTTAAGGGGTCAATTGACATTTTTGGTCATATTAACCTATTTGTGGATCTTACTTTGCTGATTATTTTTGCTGTTTACAGTTTATCTTTATCTATAATGATATTCAAGATAATGACCAAAAACTGCAAAATTTCCTTAAAATTACCAATTAAGTGGCAGCAACCCAACAATGGTTTGTTTGATTCGTCTGAAAATTTCAGGGCTGATAGATCTTGACCTAATGAACATTTTTACCCCTGTCAGATTTGCTTAATGCTTTCGTTTTTGAGATATAAGCCAAAAAATGCATTTGACCCCTATGTTCTATTTAAAGTAAGGGCGGCCATGTTTTTTGACGGATCAAAAATCGAAGCACACACTTTGTGCAGGATAATCTAAGGAACTATCATGCTAAGTTTCATCCAAATCCATTCAGTAGTTTCAGAGAAGAAGATATTTTAAAGTTAGCAAATATGATGAACAAATTGTGAAAAATTGTCATTAAAGGACATTTACCCCTTAAGGGGTCAATTGACAATTTTGGGCATATTAACCTATTTATAGATCTTACTTTGCTGATCATTTTTGCTGTTTACAGTTTATCTTCATCTATAATAATATTCAAGATAATGACCAAAAACTGCAAAATTTCCTTAAAATTACCAATTAAGTGGCAGCAACCCAACAATGGTTTGTTTGATTCATGTGAAAATTTCTGGGCTGATAGATCTTGACCTAATGAACATTTTTACCCCATGTCAGATTTGCTCTAAATGCTTCCGTTTTTGAGATATAAGCCAAAAACTGCATTTGACCCCTATGTTCTATTTTAAGTAACGGCGGCCATGTTTTTTTTGACGGATCAAAAATCGAAGCACACACTTTGTGCAGGATAATCTAAGGAACTATCATGCTAAGTTTCATTCAAATCCATTCAGTAGTTTCAGAGGAGAAGATTTTTTAAAGTTAGCAAATATGATGAAAAAATTGTGAAAAATTGTCATTAAAGGACATTTACCCCTTAAGGGGTCAATTGACAATTTTGGTCATATTAACCTATTTGTAGATCTTACTTTGCTGATCATTTTGCTGTTTACAGTTTATCTTTATCTATAATGATATTCAAGATAATGACCAAAAACTGCAAAATTTCCTTAAAATTACCAATTAAGTGGCAGCAACCCAACAATGGTTTGTTTGATTCGTCTGCAAATTTCAGGGCTGATAGATCTTGACCTAATGAACATTTTTATCCCTGTCAGATTTGCTCTAAATTCTTTCGTTTTTGAGATATAAGCCAAAAAATGCATTTGACCCCTATGTTCTATTTAAAGTAAGGGCGGCCATGTTTTTTGACGGATCAAAAATCGAAGCACACACTTTGTGCAGGATAATCTAAGGAACTATCATGCTAAGTTTCATCCAAATCCATTCAGTAGTTTCAGAGGAGAAGATTTTTTAAAGTTAGCAAATATGATGAACAAATTGTGAAAAATTGTCATTAAAGGACATTTACCCCTTAAGGGGTCAATTGACAATTTTGGTCATATTAACCTATTTGTAGATCTTACTTTGCTGATCATTTTGGCTGTTTACAGTTTATCTTTATCTATAATGATATTCAAGATAATGACCAAAAACTGCAAAATTTCCTTAAAATTACCAATTAAGTGGCAGCAACCCAACAATGGTTTGTTTGATTCGTCTGAAAATTTCAGGGCTGATAGATCTTGACCTAATGAACATTTTTACCCCTGTCAGATTTGCTTAATGATTTCGTTTTTGAGATATAAGCCAAAAACTGCATTTGACCCCTATGTTCTATTTAAAGTAAGGGCGGCCATGTTTTTTGACGAATCAAAAATCGAAGCACACACTTTGTGCAGGATAATCTAAGGAACTATCATGCTAAGTTTCATCCCAATCCATTCAGTAGTTTTAGAGAAGAAGATTTTTTAAAGTTAGCAAATATGATGAACAAATTGAGAAAAATTGTCATTAAAGGACATTTACCCCTTAAGGGGTCAATTGACAATTTTGGTCATATTAACCTATTTATAGATCTTACTTTGCTGATCATTTTTGCTGTTTACAGTTTATCTTCATCTATAATAATATTCAAGATAATGACCAAAAACTGCAAAATTTCCTTAAAATTACCAATTAAGTGGCAGCAACCCAACAATGGTTTGTTTGATTCATGTGAAAATTTCTGGGCTGATAGATCTTGACCTAATGAACATTTTTACCCCATGTCAGATTTGCTCTAAATGCTTCCGTTTTTGAGATATAAGCCAAAAACTGCATTTGACCCCTATGTTCTATTTTAAGTAACGGCGGCCATGGTTTTTGACGGATCAAAAATCGAAGCACAACACTTTGTGCAGGATAATCTAAGGAACAATCATTTTAAGTTTCATTCAAATCCATTCAGTAGTTTCAGAGGAGAAGATGTTTGAAAAATTGTTAACGACGACGACGACAGACGCCAAGTAATGAGAAAAGCTCACATGGCCTTTTAGGCCAGGTGAGCTAAAAAGTAAAATCACAAAAATACTGAACTCAGAGGAAAATCAAATCGGAAAGTCCCTAATCATGGCAAAATCAAATGGCAAAACACATAAAAAACGAATGGACAACATCTGTAATATTCCTAACTAGGAACAGGCATTTTCATTATATTTATAATGATGTGTAAACTAAATAGACATAATAAATAAAATAGTCAAAATATGCGTACAGCAGTCATCATCATTGCAGTTTAAGTAGTATCACTGGAATTCATCGTGGTTTTCAAAGCCTGTATGCTACCGATTCAATAGTCCTTCAACGAAATCGCAATTTACAATTTTAAATAACATTTTTGTCATAAAGTTTAGTAATTAATCTACCTGTATTTATAGGAACAAATGCAGTAATCGAAATAAAAAAAACGTATCTTTTATACATCTATGAATTCACACAATTTATTTATGGTTTGATGTTTTCCAATTAATTTGTAATATTCGATGTTCTTATATCACGAGTACAGTAGTCAGCACTTTGATAAATTAATTGTTTACAACATCGTGAATTGTGAGAAATACTACGAACTACACTAATAGTTGTGGACTTTGCTCATTGTTGATGGCCGTACGGTGACCTATAGTTGTTAATGTCTGAGTCATTTTGGTCTTTTCTTGATAGTTGTCTCTTGGCAATCATGCCACATCTTCTTTTTTATACACTAATAGTTGGTTGTAACAAACATCAACTCATACTACCAAAACATACTCTCTATGATGTAAACACTTGGTGCCGACACATGGTTTGGTCAGATTAGATTTCATTGTGTCCTATCTCTCTCCTAAGTGTTCTTGGTTTTTTTTATAAACTAATGTACGCTCAAAATGTACTTATGAACACAATGGAAGATAAAACATTTAATATTTTCATATCGGTAAAAATTACGCAACCTTATATAGAAGCACAACAATATAATGCTTAACAATACAATATCAAAGAATGTTAGTAATAACTAAAAGCAAGATCAAAATATATCTATCATTTGTAATATTTGCCATGCTGTATTAATAAGTGTTACACAACAATTGCCTTAAAATGCAAGAATGGTTTGATATTCTAAAAAAGTACATCTGTTTTCTTGTATATTTCTCCTTTATCAGGACTCACTAAACATTTATCAGTATCTATTAGTATACTAATTGTGTTAACCACATTTATAATGCATCAGTATAATCAGCAATTTATTGTGTTTATCATATTCTTAAATATTAGAGGAAGTTAATTTAGACTTGCTGTAACAGTCTAAATAGCACCATATATCAAATACGTAATATTCACTGTGTACAGTCTTGTATACTGTATTCGACAAAACGTATCGAAGTGTTGGGTCCTAAATGATTTTCAAGTACTTCATGTGACCGTATTTTCTTTGTTAATTTTGAGCGTCACTAATGATTTTTTTTTGTAGACAAAACGCTTGTATGGCGAATACGTTCTTATTCCTGGTATCTATGACAAGTTTTCGTTTAAAAAAACTAAGGTTTTTTTTTTATCTCAGGAATAGATTACTATTTTTTATTTTTATTGTTTCAAAATTTTGTCTTGTTAGCTAACTATATGTGGCATTGATTTTTTTATTGTTAAAAGTGATAACGTGACATGAATTTGCTTAAATCTGTTTCATTAATCTAGGTATAAGATTAGATTTAAAATGCGCCAAACGTGTTAACATATCATAAGTCATGAGACTACATGGTGTGCTACTGAAATGTTAAGTTCCAATTATAAGCTAAGGCAAGCTAGATACAAAAATATTCAAAATCTCTCATCAAGTGATTTAGTATATCAATGTTAAATAATGCATCCGTTTTTAGATGGTGACGTTCCCTTGTCACCATCTTACGGTGTTTATATATCTCAACTTGTACGATTCGCTCGTGTATGTAACAATGTTTTAGATTTTAACGAGAGAAATGTATGTATTACTGAAAAATTATTACACCAGGGTTTTCGATATCACAAACTAGTCAAAACATTTACTAAATTTTATCATCGGTATAAAGACATCATTCGTAAATATAGCTCAACATGCAGACTTCTAATACGTTCAGGTATTTCACATCCAATTTTTTATGGTAATATTCTTTATAAAGCACAAAGGTGTCAGTATTCACCTCAGAAACTTACAAAACCTTTGAATAGACTTATTAAGAAGGGATATAATTACGATACTGTTGTCAAGTCATTAAAGATTGCATATTTTGGCGTTAATATTGAGTCACTGATAAGGTCTTTGCATCGGAACTAAACACATTATTTTTTTAAAAACAGTTGTTGGCATGACACGGGTTATGTTCTTCTCATATATGTAATGATGGTATGATACTAAACCCCTAACGGGAAGGATTGTGCCTGATGTTCATATGATGAAATCATAATCTTTCAGTCAGTTTAATTGAAGTCTGGAGCTGGCATGTCAGTTAACTGCAAGTAGTCTGTTGTTATTTATGTATTTTTGTCATTTTGTTTATTTTCTTTGGTTACATCTTCTGACATCAGACTCGGATTTCTCTTGAACTGAATTTTAATGTGCGTATTGTTATGCGTTTACTTTACTACATTGGTTAGAGGTATAGGGGGAGGGTTGAGATCTCACAAACATGTTTAACCCCGCCGCATTTTTGCGCCTGTCCCAAGTCAGGAGCCTCTGGCCTTTGTTAGTCTTGTATTATTTTAATTTTAGTTTCTTGTGTACAATTTGGAAATTAGTATGGCGTTCATTATCACTGGACTAGTATATATTTGTTTAGGGGCCAGCTGAAGGACGCCTCCGGGTGCGGGAATTTCTCGCTACATTGAAGACCTGTAGGTGACCCTCTGCTGTTGTTTTTTATTTGGTCGGGTTGTTGTCTCTTTGACACATTCCCCATTTCCATTCTCAATTTTATTATTTGACAAGGAGAAAGATTTCCACCATACCAGAAAACATCGAAGAGGCAACTATAGGATAACACTGAGAATAGAAATGGGGAATGTGACAAGGAGACAACAAACCGATCATAGAACACACAACAGCTGAAGGCCACAAATTGGTCTTCAATGCATGACAAATGTAAAACGTATGCAATATTAAATATTACATACCTATATTAGTATGCAGCAACTAACAATCACTCAGTTACAGGCCTCTAACTTTGAATAGGCACATCCAAAGAAACGAAAAAAATAATTGATGAAGATAATAAATTCATGCCCGATAAATAGTCGTGAAAATTCAAATGATTTGCTTTAATTTGGTATTAGTTGGTTGTTTATGTAAACACATGCCACTATGTACAGCGTACTTTTTATTGACCTTAATTTTTGAAATCACAATATATTATTTTTTTTGTTATCTATTGTAGAATTAGTCAAAAATTGAATTTAAAGACCTACAGAATATAATTTGTCAAGAATTGGTTTATTTTTTTTATTTGTTTTGTTTTAACTGGATATGATACCTCTCATTTTACGGAGATTAAAAAAAAAATTGTATGCAGTGAAAAGTTATTCTTGTTTATATGAAGATGGATTTACAAGATTCAATATAGTTATTTCTTTATAAATGAACATAATTTATATCGTATGCATTTGTTTCCTCAGTAAAGACAAATCATATTATAACTGTTAGTATTGCTCTTTATATTTCTGCTGAACATTTACATCTTAACTTACTTGCCCAATACAAAAACGATAAATATACGCATTTTCTCCACTTATCTGTCTTGAATTTATAATTCTTGTTATCTCAGCATTTTATTTATCATTAGTGCTAACCACTGCGTTTTCTTATATCTGAAATAAAGGAACTTGATTTTGATAAATATTGATGATATATTTTTGGGAAAGGAAAATTAACACAAAGCAAAATAAACATATCAGTTCATTTCAATTTATTTTGAGTGGTAAAATTTCATGAAAAGAAAATTGATGTTATCGTGTTTACATGGCAACGAAACAAGCTAAATGTGACGTCATATGTACATGTTCCGGACCATATGAGTATTTGGACCATACGCGTATGGTCATGACCGTATGGGTATTTACTCATATGGTCCGACCATACCCGTATGGTCCAACCGTACGCGTATGGTCGGGGTAATTATAAACACTATGTTACAGTTTACCTTTCATACTTTTAAACTTCATATGGTATGACCGTTCATTAAAAAGACTCTATCATATAGGTTATTTTATTATTATATTACATTGTATACTAAAACGATTAGCTAAATAAAAATTAGAAGTTTCACACAGTTAATTTTATTTACTTGTCAAAACTATGATAAACACATGTTATACTAACTCGGGTAATTCAAGCCCTTACCGTCTCCGATTCTCTCCACCTTTCGAATGTAGTGATCGATAGGGAGCGTAATATTACGACTGGATTATTCGGGTTAGTGTTATACCGATTATTACCGATGGTCAATACAGATTTGTTATTACGAGAAAATGGCAATATGCCGACTCAAAAAAATAAATTCCAAAAATCCTGAATGAATTGTTACAAAAGAAGTAAATGGAAAGTAACATAGTTTATTTAAGTTATCTTGTGAGTATGATGTATTGCAGTCATGCTACGATATTTGAGATCTACAGCTTCTTAAAAACACCGTAGACATATTGGAACGGCCCAAGTCCTCGGTATCAATGTACGCAGCTACGAAAAGGCTAGCTTTTCACTCGCAAACAAAAGTGTAAATGCAAAGGATCGTGCACAACCAAGACTTGTAAATGCAAAAAAGGTATTATACCGTGTGGAAGTAAATGTCACCTTAAGCCTATATGGAAGAATGTAATTCGCGATGAAAACCAATTATGGCATCAATATTTATTTTTTACGTAGTTATAAAAATATAACATTATCATGTAACCATCATTGTTTTTTTAGATAAAGTTTTTGTATTATTGAAACTTTTATAATGTTATTTAAAAAAAATACCTATATGGTCTGAATACTCATATGGTCCGGCCCGTTCATAACCAAACGAGTGTTATACTCATATGGTCCGACCATAGAATCGAAATAATTCATGGTAGCCGTAGATTTGTTTTCATTGAACCATGTGTAGGTATTTATACTTGTATTTTACCCTACGCTAACGTTCAGGGTAAACATATACATGTATGTGTCAGACTTTGTTGCTATTGATTATTTCGAGCTTTCTTTAAAAAAAGAATAAGTCTTGTAAAAATTAGATGTTTAAATTAGTTTTTTTTTTAAATTGTTCAGTTTAAGCTTACTGGTAGAGGTTAATCGACAAAATATCCTTTAGATCGACCTTATTCATCAAGTATTATTTTCATTCTCCAAAAGGCGAACCTGTTACAGAGTTTATTTTGAAAATTTTTAAATTGAAAGTAGAAATGGGGAAAATGCTAAAGAGACTACAACCCGACCAAAGAGCATATAACACACGAAGGCCAACAGTGAGTCTATAAAGCAGTGCGATAGCAACTGCAATTTTTACTTATAAATCCTTGTTACTGTTGAATGGTATGAGTTTGTTTTAAAAAGACGGATATAAAATAGTCTATTTTATTACTCACAAAATAACATCTGCTGACTATGCGGTATGGGCTTTGCTCATTGTTGAAGGCCGTACGGTCACCTATAGTTGTTAATGTCTGTGTCATTTTGGTCTTTTGTGGATAGTTGTCTCATTGGCAATCATACCACATCTTCTTTTTTATAGTTAAGTTGGTTCCTTTAATGGAAAAACCGGAATCAACGCAATCATGAATGATGCCTTTTTCAAGTCATTTGTGTAAAGCTGTGTTTAAACTTATATGATTGTAAATAATTAAATCATCCATTCATGCATTTTATGTGGGTTTTTTTCTGAATCAACTTTAATCAGGAACGCTCCAAGCCAAATATTGGAAAGACAAGAATATACAAATACCAAATCAACTGATTGGCCATAACAAAAAGAACTAAATTATAATATCAAATCATGTTATTGTGGTGTAAACATAAGCAATGAAAAATATGTATCTTAATTGAAACTGTGAAATTTGTACATAATGTTTCAAAAGTAAACATAATGATGGAAGAATTTTCATATCACATTGCGGTGTTAGGATTTTTTTATTGCTATAATCCAAATACGATGATGTGCCTCTATTTCCAGAAATTAATTGGATACAGATACATGACATTGTTAGTTCATCTTTAACTTACAAATTAATTATATTTGACTTTTGTTAGAATGGTGATGACAGTTCAGAGGTTTTATTTGTTACACCCACATCACACCTATATTTGTACAGTGCGAATGTCTGTTGAATCAAAGACCTGAGATCGATTCACACCATTTAGTCATTTGGACGAAAATAGAAAAGTGCAATTCTGGCAGGTGCTTTTATTAATATATTATTTAATGGGGTAATACTTAATGTAAATATAAATTCATGTTCCTGTACACAGTAGAGAATTTCTCCTGAAATTAAAACAATTTCTAAATGTACAACGAAAATTGATTATTGTACATACATACAGCAATAGTAGCATTTAGCCTTTTCAATAGTCGTCTGGCGCCAAAAGGACGATAATTCAATTTTAGAATTTAATATTTTTTGTGGAGACGGTAAACTTTAGGAATTGCATGCTTTTTCATCACGATTTTTTCTATGGCCGTCGACGACAGAACTATTGCTGCATTCTTTGACAATAAGGTAAATTTAGCAAGGCATTATTATCTTGGTATTATCGTGATATCAATATATCTTAGTAATGTTAGATACCTGAATTAATTATAATTTTGGCAAGGACAATTCAGCACTTCCCCTGAAAACATAATTTTGTAAAATATCACTTATCTGCATCTCCCGGCGGCAAACCAGATAAACTTCCTGATGATCTTAACTACAGCATTCTGTTTGTAATTAAAATTGCTACAACCGATTTTCTTTAAATCAATGTTTGTTTACATTATCAACAAATGTGAGTAACATTCTAGGACGAGTTGTCGTTCGTAGTGTATAGTTTGTTCAAAATCATTGTTTGTTTCTGGTACAGGTTGACAGTGGTTTATCAACAATACAGTTGTTGCAACTAACACACATGTTATCTTCAGTGTGTGTGTGGTTTTTTTTTCTTTCTTTCTAATTAGTAATTGTTTATAAACACAAAATGTTTTTAAATACATTTGGAAGACAGAATTGTCATGTAATTGTTATTTCCCTTGTTGAAAAATAGAAATTGCGTGTTTCTATATTTAACGATTTACAACGAGTCACTTTTCAGTATTTATTTGTTAAATTGAATAGATATTGCTGTTTGGAATTCATTTGTTAACGATAATTATTTATGTTCTAAAGTTCAATATTTGCATCGTTGCTTATCATTTATAATCTTTGTTGAAAGACTTAATAATTTTATAAGTTGTTTGGAAATTGCTAATTGATTTAAACCTGCTACAAGGCTACACCCCTTACTCAGTGTCACAATGACTCGCACCCATTAACAACCCATCATTCGGCGACAATTTATATGATACTACCTGATTTGTTCACTATATGCAAAAATAACGATTCAGATTTGTTTGCTTTAATAATAACCATTGTTTGCACATATTTCGTTTTTAACTCCCATGCGTATTTTTTACTGTCAACTATATGGCCTCAACGCACACAATACAAACTATCTTTTTACAAAACCACAAAGATTACATAGCAAACAATATCAAGTTTTTTTTTATTAAAGTTTACTCTGTGATCCCAAAGTGAGGAATTAATTATAAACCATGGGTAAGCAAAATAAATATCTTATCGTAGAAGATGTTTTAAAAATAGACTATAGTTAATGAGCAACCCCTCGTGTAACAACATTTATCTCTCTTGGGATTTAAACACATACAGATTGGGATTGAATTGTCTGCCTTTGATAACAACCAGTACCAAAGCACAATTATTTGTTTTGTGATTTTTTATTGATTAACAATAGTTAAATAAAAGAAAATGATAATACTTTTTCAATGTCTCACCAAGGCTTTTTCACCTATTATTATAAAATAAAACTAAAAACCCTATTTCAGATGAAAAGGGTATAGCGTTGTACATTTTTTTGTAAAATTGTGCGACTAAAAATGCGAAACAAAACCTTATGGAATATAGACATCTTTAGTGGAATGGATCTCATAAACAGAATGTAAACAGAAGGGCAACTCCCGATAAAACAATACTTTGTATTTTCCTTTTTATAATTAATGAAAATAAAAACTTTATCATTTGATATCTTCCAAACTTGAAATTGATAAAATCACAGACATAGCTCTTAGTTGTAGTTTTTAGATATGTCCCTTGGTTAAAATCCTTTGGTCTTCTCAGATTTGCTTGTTTAACAAAAATATTTTGAAATTTAAAATATTTTCCTAACTTTATAAGCAATATACCATCACTAAGTGAAATAACAGAGATACTGAATTCGGAAAAAAACGAGAAGTCCCTAGTCAAATTGCAAAATCAAAACATCAAACGAATGGATAACAACTGTCATTTTGCTGACATGTTACAGGCATTGACCTAAGTAAAAGATATTCAAACTTTGATAGTGAAATTTCCATTTTGTGTATCCTCATATTTATATTTTACTTATTTGTACTTTACGAGTAGAGTACATGTCTGTTATCAGGTTTTACTTGATTGTAGTAAACTATTCTTGCCATCAATTACAAAATCTGCTATTTTCGGTTGTATTACATTTAATGTTATGTTTGTTTTGATTGTTTAATTTATTAATATTGTATATCTCTGCTCTTAAAAAGGGGCGAAGGATACAAGAAGGACGGTAACACTCATAGATCGAAAACAAGCTGACCCACACGGGTTTTGATCAAATCCAAATAATGGCACGTTAACCAATTACTTAGTATTCGGTATTTTTTATTAGCATATTTTTGTACAGTTAACAATTTGCTTTATCAATCGTGTCAGGATTCTTCAGTTGAAACTAAATACACTCATCATAGATACCAGAACTAAATTTTATATGTACGCCAGACGCGCGTTTCGTCTACAAAAGACTCATCAGTGACGCTCGAATCCAAAAAAGTTAAAAAGGCCAAATAAAGTACGAAGTTGAAGAGCATTGAAGACCAAAATTTCTAAAATGTTTGCCAAATACAGCTAAGGTAATCTATGCCTGAGGTAGGTGTCAGTTTGTTAAACTTGTGGTTTAGGTAATTTATCCCATACTCTGTCTGATAGAGAATTAAAGTAAGAGTAAATGTTTGTTGTTGACCGTTTGTTTACCTCGTTTATGTTATAGATTATGCATATTCTAAGGTTTTTCTTGTCGTAGAACATACCGAGGGGTGTCGGTCGGTCTTTCTTTGGACAATCCTGACACCCCGAGATGTGTTCTACGACAAGAAAAACCTTAAAATATGCATTATCTGACTTATATACCGTCGAAAAGTATTCTGTTTTTTACAATTTTGCAGAAATTTCTATCCTATCTTACCGATCATTTAAGTGGGAGATTCTGGTCAAAATATTTTGGTTATAACCCCGCCTAACATTTAAATGATAATGTAAATGCAAATAAGGTGAAAATAATTCACTAAAATAAAACTCACTGATTAAGATATAAAAGTGTGTTATCATTGTCCAGTTATATAAAAAGAAAATCCGCATTACGACCATGGATGATATAGATTTGTTAGAGTTGGACCCGATTTTTCTTACGCAAAGTTCGTATTCTCAAGTAAGTAAAGTAAAAGAAAGTGACATTTCAAGTTATTTTGATTTAAAACCAAGTGATAATGATTTGGAAATTACCCGTCATCAGTTTAGACACGGTCAACCAGAGACAGTTAAATCCCTTCAAAACAAGATAAAGATATCGGTGCCGAGAAATTCAGTCAAAAAATATTAATGGGGTTACAATGCCTTCAATAGTTGGCAAGCCGAGCGCCGTTTACGTCCGATATCAGATGATTTAGGAATTCCTCCGAATTGTTTGCAAAAGGATTTGGTACACATGGACAAAACAGAACTGTCCACTTCGTTACAATATTTCATAGAAGAGGCAAAAAAAAAGACGGAGGTACATATCCGTCCAACAGTATTTATAACCTGTTTTCCTCAATACAGGGTTATATTCGTCACCAGAAATCGTCCAGTATTAACTTCTTCACGGATCCTGAATTTCTTAGGGCTAGACAAGTGTTAGATGCTGTCATGAAAGAAAGGGCAACTAAAGGTCTCGGTGCAAATACGCGCAAGCAGGCTGATGTGATATCGGTAGATGAAGAAACGTCATTATATGATAAGGGTATCCTTGGTGTGAATAGTCCCCAACAACTTCTAGACACATTGCTTTATTTATGTGGTTTACATTTTGCAATAAGGGGAGGCACTGAACACCGACGGTTCAGGCTTAATTCCAATCCGCAAATAACTGGCCCGTTTCAAGATAAGGATGCTAAATTAAGATACCTGTTGTACAAAGAGGATGTTTCAAAAGCTAACGCGGGTGTCCTTACACTACAAACCATTAAAGTCTGAAATGGCCTATATCTGTACTCGACTGTACTGATTTTTACTCGACCAGTCTGAATTTGTCTGACTTTTACTTGACATTACTCGACCCCAGTCTGAACCATACTTGACTGTACTGAATCGTACTTGATCCTTATCTTTGCCATTGAAAATAGTCTGAACTATTACTCGACCAGTCTGAAACAGTCTTAACCCATTCTCGACATGTACTCGACCTATTTTTCCAGTCTAAACCACACTTAATTAAAGGTCTGAACAATACTCGACCAGTCTGAACCATACTAGACAAAAAAAACTCTACTTTTTTAACTGTTAAAATAAATTTCGTTTTAACTGACATATATAACAACAGCCAACAAAATTTATAAAAAATATATATTATATTTAGGATAAAAAAAATATATTATATATAACTTATATCAAAAAGGGATAAAATTAAATAAATAAATAAAATAGTTTTTCTGATTAGTGGTGAAATATAAAGTATAACCTCTGCTTGGGGGCAAACTCATAAATAAGATCACACCTGGTCAGAGGTATTAAATTCTAAATAACATTGATTCAAAATTGCAACATCCTGTTTAAATTAAATAACAAGGCCTTTCGAATATACATGTATGTACTAGATAAGTAATACACGAATTTAAGAAAATAGGGCTTTCTTTTTACCTGTGAAACACACATGTACTGAGGTAATTAGAACATGTTAAAGTGCATGTTAATTTGACAAAAAAATACTTAAATTGAAATTTTTTTTACTGTTACTTTAGGATACATTTCCTTTTTTAAAAAGGTTATCAAGGATTGCTATGGAAATTCTATTATCTTGATTAGATTAACTTCTTGGTTTAATAAAACAAAACAATTAAGCTCTCATTTTTTTTAATTTATTAAGTTGTTTTATATACTATTTTATATATATATATATCTTAATAAAAAAAACATCACTGTATTATTACCTGAACTCAACTGAAAAAAAAAAATTCCTCAATTGATAAAATTCAGTTGATAGACACAAAGAATAGGTCTAGGTTGGTTAAGACTAGGTCGAGTATGGTTCAGACTAGGTCGAGTATGGTTCAGACTAGGTCGAGTATGGTTCAGACTAGGTCGAGTATGGTTCAGACTAGGTCGAGTACGGTTCAGACTAGGTCGAGTACGGTTCAGACTAGGTCAAGTACGGTTCAGACTCGTATAAAATGGTTAAGTACTGGTCAAGTACACATTCAGACTGTTAAGTATGGTTCAGACTACAGTCGAGTATTATCAAGTAAACCTTAGACGAATTCAGACTGGTCGAGTAAAAATCAGTACAGTCGAGTACAGATATAGGCCATTTCAGACTTTTAATGGTTTGTAGTGTTAAGAACAGAAAAGTCGTTCCAAACGTGTCCGAGCATTTGAAAACCCAGAAAACAGAAATAAATGCATTGTAACAGTATTTGAAAAGTACAAGTCACTCTGGTAAGTATCTTATTATTTATTAATAACCTTATAAAAAGGGGGCGGTTATTTAACGCGTTAATGCTTTTCAACACTTACAAAAAAACCCGACAAATGGTATTCCTTGTACGTTAAAATGAAGATAAAAGAGGGGGAAAAGATACCAGAGGTACATTCAAACTCATAGGTAAAAAAATGACAACGCAAGTGGTATCCCCTCCGCCTAATTTAAAATCCGTCTCTGTACCGATTTCCTTTAAAGGTTGCATAAACTTTTCCAATACGAATCCACAGTATTTCATACTGTTTTCTTTAATATATCTTCTCATCGTGCTTCAATAAATATGATAAAATCAAAAATATTTGTTGATCTAATCTAACATAATTTCCTTTTACAGCTTATTTCCTAATGCAAGTAGGGTAATACTTTGGTTAGCTTGTTTGCCCTGTTACATTGACAATTGTAGTTGGGATAACTTTCAATCAAATTTAAATATATGCTTGTTTAATAATACTATATTGATTGCAGATATCAATCTTAAATACAATGCTTTAGCTTACATTTATACAAACAAATTAAGTTAGCCAGCCAAAGTGTTACTCCACAAGAAATACGAAATTAGCTGTAATTTACCTATAATCAAAATCATCTTTACAGTATTATATTATGTGTGTTTGAAGTTAAATTTTACATAAAGTTTTCTTTTATT
Organism: Mytilus galloprovincialis; assembly: GCF_965363235.1. NCBI lineage: Eukaryota > Metazoa > Mollusca > Bivalvia > Mytilida > Mytilidae > Mytilus > Mytilus galloprovincialis. The sequence continues at coordinate 66,330,693 of NC_134850.1, read as the reverse complement.
TCAGTCCAGCTAATGGAGGAAAGGATTGTTTCTACCTAACATCTTAAAAACATATCAAAGATGGACAATGGTATAGCAACAATCCTATTGGACACAACACTTTACAAGGCACTGTGAAACGATTGTGCTATTGTGATATTACCCAACATCTGTTCTTTTTCCCAGTTATTTTCAATTGCTTTAATAGAGAACTGATGATTGTAAGAAAAATGTATAATTATCTTTGTACAGAGACTTCAGGAAACTTATTCTCAAGATAGATGATTGTATCTGTCACGACCAAGATATTTCGGGTAATCAGATCTACCATTACTCGTCCGATCGTCTGTTTGTCCGTCATGCTTCAGTTACTTCTGGAAATTTTGAATATGATTTTATTTCTTGTATTGTGATGTTGAATATGCAGTTCAATAACAATAGTGCTTACTTAAACACAAAAATAATAAAGCTTTGTATTGCAGGTCATCGTTGTAATGCAGTTAGAGTATACAAAAGAACTTCTGCCGATCAACAAATAGAGGCATCGAATATTTTATATGGATTAGGACCGTCAGACGGAAGTAAGAAGGCAAAACCATCAGCAGCTGCGGATGCACCAGTTGGCAGTGCTTCGGTTGAATGTTCAACAGACGAGTGACAAGAAAACTGTGACTTGCAACTTTTCGTTATGATCAATTTATGTAAAATAAAATGAATTAAATCTGATAACAGACAGTTAAAGTAGTTTTTCAATCAGGATAAAATAATGACCTGCCCCAGTTTATTATTTTATGCATTGGAGCACATTGTATTGAAAAATGATATCGTCCGGGTTGATTCTGAAAGAGAATGACCTATTGTTCTGAAAGAAAATAACTCCATATAGGTATATAATAAAATTGAGAATGGAAATGGGGAATGTGTCAAAGAGACAACAACCCGACCAAATGAAAAACAACAGCAGAGGGTCACCAACAGGTCCTCAATGTAACGAGAAATTCCCGCACCCGGAGGCGTCCTTCTGCTGGCCTCTAAACAAATATATACCAATATTAATGGACATAAGACAATAAGTCCAATGTTGCTTTCAATTAAAAGAAACATAATCAATGAATAATTTTTATATTGTTAATATAGAGTTTTGTAAACAAAATGTATGTCAATTATTTAATCAGCTGATTATTCCCTGGGTAGTCAGTGGATTGTAACAGGGTACGTCAAGAGAAGCTTGGAATCTTGATGGTTTATGTAACAAGCAATATTTGATGAATAAAATTATGATGTTGTTAAAAAAAAAAAAAAAAAAATATATACTAGTCCATCCATCCAAGTATATCTAAATGTCCGATCATTCATTACACTGCAAAGTATGCATGATAATTATACGATAGACACGATCATCATTACACATCATATACTGCAGGTGTGTTTATTTAAAATCTTAATATAACAGTTCTGTTGCAGCTGTTTACAAACAACTGTACATACGTCATCAGCCATTGAAATATTTGATCATACTTATTTTTATCATCATTTTTCATTACGTTTTAAACTTTTATTGATGACGTTGGTTTCAAAATTACAATTAAATCCTTAATTCCATAATACACTTTGATTGTTAGATTTTTTTGTATGTTTGTTTGATTTTTTTTAGTGAGTTGTTGTGTATATCTGTGAAATATGTTTACACAGTTTGGCTGCTGGATGACAAGTTTTGCAAAATTTACCTACTATGTCTGTTAAAATTGCTCACCCACTTTTGTCATTTTAACGGAACTACACACAATTGTCACACATCATTGGTAGAGGACGTGACTAGCTTTAAACAATACTTAGCTCACAATTTCGGAGAAATATCTGTACTAAATCAAGTTTACGACAGTAGTTTTCATTTTTCCGTTGATTGACAACGTTTGTGTTTGTCAGTAGGTTTTATGGGCTTCCCATTTTAAATCTGTTTTGGCATTTAGTATATTTTATATTTATATATCTTTTAAACGTAGCTATAGGCTAAACAACAGGATGAAATATTGGTCTTACGTAATGAAATTATCTGAAAAGAGGGACGAAAGATACCAAAGGGACAGTCAAACTCATAAATCTGAAACAAACTGACAACGCCATGGCTAAAAATGAAAAAGACAAACAAACAACAGCACACACGACACAACATAGAAAACTAAAGAATAAACAACACGAACCCTACCAAAAAACTAGGGGTGATCTCAGGTGCTAAATGTTGTACATGACTACCTACTTTGTTGTTACAAAACAAAAGTGCAGAAGATACCAATATGATGGGCAATATGTTGAATATTAATAACCTTGTTTTTTAACTCATCTAGCGAATTGTGATGGTATATTTAATCAAATGCTTAAAATTTAGTACGTGTTTGGAAATACCTCATGTATTGTTTTATTAAAGTTTGCAATTATAAAATTTGGAAACGATTCGATTACGAAATTTATCTATACTCGAGAATAGCACATATTAAATCCTTGTCAAGTTCCACCAGCTCTTGAGATTAGAACCGGGAGATATCTACAGAAAAATCATAAAAAGTCTACATCAATATGTAAACTCAGTGGCATAAGACGAAAAACGACCAAATGACTTCACAGCAGTTTTGAACATAACGAAGATCTCAGACAGGGTTAATAGATCCACATGTGGCATACATTACTTTGCTGATTATAGTTACAAATAGGTGATTATCTAAATCTAGAGATTGTGTATATCAAGTTTAAAGTTTAGCAAATATTCGAACATTTTTATGTCTCCTTCTTGTTTAGACAGGCACTTAAAGCCCTACATAACTTGAATTCTTCCCAGGGGGACATATTTTTGCAGCTTTGAATAAATTTTGCTGTGCAGCTTTATATGTTTTTGTCTTATGATTGTAAGGTACAAACTAATGGTGGTCCTATATTAAATGTCGTTGTACAAAACTGTATTGTGCTGCTGAATAAATGCGGTGAAAGATATCGAAAGATATTGATGGAGATTGTAACTCATAAGTCAATACAATCTGACAATACCATGGCAAAATAAACGAAAAACGATAGATAAAGGCAATAGCTAGTATACCGCTGTTCAAAAGTTAAAACAAAACTTGGATACAAGCTAAAACCGAGGGAACCACTATATCAACTATACCAGAAAAACAACGAAACAACAGTAACACTGAAGTGCAACTCAAAATAAACGACAACGACACACATAAACAGAAACAGTGGTGAATTGAACCTGGCTTTATGGCCAGCCAAACTGCACGCTTTTATTGCTATGATAAATATACCACTAAAATTACAACATTAAATGATAAGAAGCAATTACAAGTAAATGCAAGAACATCCAGGACATATAAATACACAAATAAGCAATACAATAGTACATTTCGACATTGATGGACTTCGGCTGCTGTTTGCTCTTTGGTCGGGTTGTTGTCTCTTTTACAAATGGCCCATTTCCATTCTCAATGTTATGCTAACCACAGAATAACAACAAACACGTAAAACAACATATGACAGCACACATAAAAACCCCGGAAAACAGCAGTATTTAAAGCACAACATATGTTCTTAAACCTAGTCAACCCGAACTCTACCATAAATCGGGAATGGTCTCATGTCTTCAACAGATCCTCTGTGTTGTTTGCCAGGTAAGCACATACCACGTGATATGTCTTATTCAGTAGGCCCTCTGTGTTGTGTGTCAGGTAAGCACATACCACGTGATATGTCTTATTCAGTAGGCCCTCTGTGTTGTGTGTCAGGTAAGCACATACCACGTGATATGTCTTATTCAGTAGGCCCTCTGTGTTGTGTGTCAGGTAAGCACATACCACGTGATATGTCTTATTCAGTAGGCCCTCTGTGTTGTGTGTCAGGTAAGCACATACCATGTGATATGTCTTATTCAGTAGGTCCTCTGTGTTGTTTGTCAGGTAAGCACATACTATGTGATATTTATTTCAGTAGGCCCTCTGTGTTGTTTGTCAGGTACGCAAATACCATGTGATATGTCTTATTCAGTAGGCTCTCTGTGTTGTTTGTCAGGTAAGCACATACCCTGCGATATGTCTTATTCAGTAGGCCCTCTTTGTTGTTTGTCAGGTAAGCACATACCATGTGATATGTCTTATGCAGTAGGCCCTCTGTGTTGTTTGTCAGGTAAACACATACGACGTGATATGTATTATTCAAAAGGTTACATTCGAGGAAATAGGATTACGATAATTGAAACACAGTCGTCGTCATCCGTGATACAGATATTCTATAACAGTATCTGACAGTAATGATTAATTTCCTAATTACAGGTCAGTAGTTTTATACATTACACTCATTTCACACCTACAAATTTACCGTGTGAATATCTGGTCAATATACTAACTTATTGTTAATTATATTCTGAACACCAAATAATTAAACTGCAAAGAGCAAAAAATAGTTAAAAAAATTTAAATCCTACATTTACAGCTGTCATTGAATAAGAACTTGATCCATATGCATAAAATCAAATTATATTGCATATGTCGTTTCAGCAGCATTTGTGAACAAAACTACAATAAAATCAACCAAAATAACGTGCGTATCTGTGTCTAGACTAAATCGAAATAACCATCGATTTGACCTTCAAAGACATCCGGACGGTCCTGTCACCAAAATAGGTTCGGTTGGGCTCATTACGATCATTTTTACTATCAGTAACCCTAGCTGTTTTTTGTTGGCGTCTTTGACAAATTATATTAAATGTGTGTTTAGCTTTTATTATTTGAAACAAAATGTTTATCTTTGATTTATTTTTTCATTGTTTTGGGAGCTGAATTATATATGTTGTGATGTTAACTAACTGTGTCACTTTGTGCTTCTCTAACAAGTTCACTTATGATTTTTTTTTTTAAACCTAGCAAATCAGAAATATGATAGTTGTTATTCAGTCGTTCCATTAGATGATATAATAGATTTGTTGTCTAGTTTCTATGGGCATCACAGTTTTCAATTTACACTGGAATTTTGGTTTAATCATTATCTATTACAGTTTTATTTAATATCAACCACCTTTTAGAACAGCATCCAATATTATCATGGATTTGTTTCCTATCGAAATGTAGTGCTGATAGGAAGTATTTAGTAATTATTTTCATGTCTCAACCTCTGCCCGATAGAAAAATGTAGATGTAGTCTGACTACTTTGTAAACTTGAACGTATGATTAACCACTCAAATCGCAAAGATAAAAAACTCTAAAACATCAAACGAATGGAGAACAACTGGCATATTATTTAATTCCTATTTAAATTGATGTTGATCGAAAGTATTTAGTAATTATTTCCATGTCTCAACCTCTGAAAACTTAGATGAAGTCCGACTACTTTATAAATTTGACCGTATGGTTAACCACTTTTTACGATTTGCATTTTCCATGAACGTCCACTAAAATATCCTTACATTGAACAATATCCAAACATATCAATATATGAGGGTAAAATAATTTGACCTTATACACAGCAGGTGTTTTTAGTTTAGTCTTTTTTTTAACAATATACTTGCAGCTGTTTACAAACAAATGTAAACACGTCATCCGCCATTAAAATACTCATTTTATTTTTATCATAATTTGTCAGTACTTTCGAGTGTAAATCTAATACCAATTTGAACCCAATATCTGTCTGGTATTCGGTGAGAAAATCATATGAAATGTTAACAACAGTCTTACAAGACAAGACTCTAAACATATTAGTGGGCAATTGATATGTTGAATAATTGATAAATTAATCCTGGTGTTCAAGTTATCAAGTGCATGTAAAGATCACATATTTCTTTTCATTGTAGTTAATTTTACAGCGGATCATTTAGTATACAGTAGTAGAACGTTGGGGTACTCAAAAAAGAAGGAAAAAAACATGTGAGTTAGCAACATTGTGTCATATCCACAATGCTTTGAATTGAGCGCATGCATCTGACAAGTTTATACTGTCAACGCATATATCAATATACAATGTAGGTCTTTAACTGTTATCATGCATCCCTAGATTTTAAATATTCCGCTTTAAGCTTTCCTCATCAAGGTTAATCAAGAAATTTGTCAGTTGTTAACAGTATTTTTTTGATTTTAAACATATTTTATTCATTAAGATATGAAAAGGATTGAGCAACAGGCACAGCCTATAAAAGCTCTCTCCATATTACATGTACAAGGTATAATTCAATCACAACAACTGTATTTAAAATAATGCAATATAGTGGAACATGCATGCTACTTGTGAGCACACACGAGCAAATATATGTTAACAGTGTTACTTACTAAATGCAAAATATATTTAAATATATAGGCAATTAATCATCAGTTATTTAAAGTACCTTGAAACATGCAAATATCCTTTATAAGTCATTAGAAATATATATATGGCTTGAAAGAGACACTAAGCTTGCTTAGTGGAATAAATGAATTAATGTTGGAGTGTAGAAAAAAAATAAAAATTAAAAATAGATGAAACAAAAATTTAAGTAAGTTTCAAACAAAACGTTGAGTGTCACTGATATATTTCTGAACAGATTTAAAAATAGCAATATTCATATCATATGAAAATAATCTGTTTCCAAAAAGTAGTAATTCAATATTTATGTCAACATTATCAACAATGGAGTAAATGGAATCAAGAAGGATCTGTCTTACATCATTATACTTAGGGCAAATAAAAAAGAAATGTTGGTTATCCTCAACAGGATGGTTACAGTTTGTGCAAAAAGTGTTCTCGGATAAGAACTGATTAAACAAATGAAATTTAAGGTTGCTAGCATTATTTCTGAGTTGACAATGACTTATATTTAGTTTCCTTATCCCATAGTGGAAAGGTTTAAATATATCATCAGTCCTATAAAACTTATCTAGTCCACTTCTAAATATACCCAAACTTGGTGATTTTTGTAAACTCAAAGGAAGACTATTCCAAAGTCTTATAGTGGAAGGAATGAAACTATTAAAATAAGAGCTAGTTCTAGCAAGAGGCGGGTGAAAAGTGTTATTTTCATTCCTCAAAGTATAAGGGGTTTGTCTGGGAAGATATGGCTGAACTAACTCATATAAGTATGCAGGTGTCATCCCATTTAATATTTTGTAGAATAGTATAAGCTTATGTTTATTACGTCTATTCTCCAGAGTTTCTAAACCTAATTCAATATAAAGTTTTTGTCTGGAGGAATTTCGTCGTAATCCTGTAATAATTCTAGCAGCTTCTATCTGAATATTTTCAAGAAGCTCAGTCTCATGCTGGGAGCAATTGCCCCAAATAACATCACCATATTCTAATATAGGTCTAATAAAAGCATAATAAATACGTATAAGTGAACTCCTATCTAATAAGTGTTTAACTTGACGAAGCACAGAAAGACGAGAGCATGCTTTTTTATAAATAATATCAATATGCGTGTGCCATGAAGCTGATGACTGAAATGTTATCCCAAGATGACAGTGAATATTTATTTTCTCAACCTCTTCACCATTTATCCCAAAAAATACAGGTGGATGCTCCCTTTCCCTTCTAGTAAATACAATATTTTTAGTTTTCTTAGAATTAAATTGAACAGCCCATGATTTTGCCCAATTTGAGATAACATCCAAGTCATCAGTCAAAGAAGCAGCCGCTACAGCATGATCATCATCTACTATGACAAATAAAGAGGTGTCATCTGCAAAAAGTCTAATATCATTAGCAATGTCATTTACTATATCATTTATATAAATAAGAAACAGAAAGGGTCCCAAAACTGATCCCTGGGGGACACCTGCATGTATACTTCTTAGAGTTGACGAAAAGCCTTCTGAAACTACCTTTTGTTGACGATCCGAAAGATAACTTTCTATCCAAGATAAGAGCTGGTCATTTAAGCCAGATTGTTTAAGTTTAAATAAAAGTCCTTTATGCCAAACTTTATCGAAAGCTCTAGATACATCACAAAATACAAACCTTACATCCCTACCACTATCCATATTACTAATAATTTTATGATATATTTCAATTAACTGATTAACAGTAGAATCACCTGGTTGGAATCCAGATTGAAACTTTGACAAAAGGTTATTACTCCTCATATAATTATACAAATGTTTAAATAAAACTTTTTCCATAATCTTACAAACAATACTAGTAACAGATATTGGACGATAGTTTAGAGCTGAATGTGGGCTACCTTTCCCTTTAAAAATAGGATTAACATGTGCAATTTTCCATAACAGCGGAACCTGTTTAACTGATAGAGACATATTAAATAACTTAGTTAATGGTTTAGAAATAAAGCTAGCAACCTCTTTTAAAATTCTAGGACTGATACTATCAGGTCCAGCTGGTTTATTAACATTCAAAATTTTTAACTGGTCTAAAATTTCTTTCTCAGTGATGACAAATTTGTTTAAATGACATGGAGGAGGCTCATTATTATCAGGAATTTCTGGTTCTATATCAATATTAGCTATATCAGCAAAATGATTGTTCAGGATCTCTGATTTGTCCAATGGATGAATAAAAATTTGGCCATCATGTTCCAAAAAAGGGGGGGAATCTCTGTTTTTAGTAAAATTTGAAACAGACTTGGCAATGCGCCACCATTTACCAGGAGGAATATTTTTGTCAATAAGTTGTGATGTCAGTTTGCACTTATAATCATCCTTTGCCTTTCTAACTAAACTGATAATTTCATTACGAATTTCTCTAAATTTTTTCCAGTGATCTGGATTATTTGAAGTTTTCGCTTTGTGGTGAATTCTATTACGATGTCTTATCTTGTTTCTAATCAAGTTGTTCATAAATGGTTTATCATTTGGTCTAACTGTAATAGTTTTAGTAGGTATGTATCTATTGACAGTACTTTCGAATGTTTTGACAAAGTTCATATAAACATCATTTATATTATTTGAATTAAAAACAACATCATCCCAGTCAGTATCATTCAACTGGTTTTTAAGACCTTCATAATCTGCACGCTTAAAATCTCGAATTTGTCTTTTAAACGAGTGTTGTTTAAAAGTTTTAAATGAAATTTCGACTGAAACAGGAGAATGAGAACTGCATATCGGTGTAAGTACAGTCACTGATTTAATTAAGTTTTTGCGATTAGTCACACATAAATCAATACAAGTTCCAGTTTGGGTTGTAAAGTTGGTAGACTCCCAAACAACATTTTAACAGTATGTAACAAAGTTGAATTTTTCCTTCCATTTGAGAACATATTTAGTAGTGTTTATGATCATACATCAGCATTACATATTACATAAATTGATTTCAAAACAATATAAGTACATATAATTATCTTATTTGTAAAATTGAAGATTCAACAACTGTTGCGCCGACGACGAAGATGTCGCCGCCCGAAAAACTATTACATAAGTATCGCCTTCGAAGACTTTCGTCACAGGTGAGGTAAGAACTGTAAACTTAGAAACACAATCCCCACTCAGGACTTAGAGTGAGGTCAGGTGTTCCGTGAGGATTCAAAGATCCCGCTCAACGTATTTGTGATGTCGGTTTGCTCATGTTAGTACAGCTTGAGTGATAAGTCTAATTCTTTATCTCATATTCAAGCAAAAAATGTAGTTGGGATTTTGGTAACAACAAAATGAAGAATTAGGATTAAATTACCAAATGCTTATTTTAGAATAGTCCATGGGTATTCAGTAGAATAAAAGCATCATATTCATGTCGTGTTTCTGAAGCACGTTTCTGAATTGAACTTCAAGAGCAAGTCTAATATCTAAACGTTTAAAAACCAGAGATGTATAAACAGGTATATGTACAACATGTAGCATATTACAGATATTGTATTATAATCAATTGAGCTTCATGTCATTTCAACATTTCATGAGAGATTTATGTGTAGAATAATTCTGTTCTTTGCATTATTATTGTTTATGTTTAAGTTTTTATCAGTCTATTTAAATACTCGTGTTTTTTTCCTTTGATTTACCATAGTTTTGAGCAGTTTTAGAAAATTCTGATTAATCAGGAAACAAAACATTCAGAATCATAAAAAACGGACAGTCCCGTATCAAATGGCAAAAATTAAAAACTCTAAAACATCAAACGAATGGAGAACAACTGGCATATTATTTAATTCCTATTTAAATTGATGTTGATGGAAAGTATTTAGAAATTATTTCCATGTCCCAACCTCTGACCGATAGAAAAACTTAGATGTAGTCCGAATACTTTATACATTTGACCATATGTTTAACCACTTTTTACGATTTGCATTTTCCATTGAAGTTTACCAAATATCCTGACATTGAACAATATAAAACATATCGATAATATAAGGGTAAGATAATTTGACCTTATACGCAGCAGGTGTCTTTAGTTTCGTTTTTTTTTTACAATACACTTGCAGCTGTTTACAAACAAATGTTAACATATCATCCACCAAGATAATAGTCATTCTATTTTTATCATAATTTTTCTGTACTTTCGAATGTAAATCTAATACCAACTTGAACCTGATATTTGGCTGGTCTTCGGTAAGGAAATATGAGGAAATGTTCAAGTAAGTAAACAGAGTAGATGTGGTAACAGACAGTTGGTACATATCAGTTTTCAGTAAGAAGTTGGATGACTTGTTTTTAAAAATGTTGCATGGACATTTGATAGAATGAAAGCACCATAACCTTGTCGGACTTCCAAAGTCCTTTTCTTGATTTAGCTTCAAGAATGCTCACATCTTAACGTTTGAAACCACATATGTTTAAAAAGGAAGATGTACAAAATGAACCATATTATCATTACGATAATAACAAGAATTTCCTCAAATGAGCTACAAATCATGTCAACATTGAATGAGAGAGCTGTCCGTGGATGTATCCTGTTCCGTGCATGCTTGTTGTTTGTTGTGAACTTTTTATGATTTGTTTTAACTGGTCATGTTTTCTTTTAACTTTACAATAGTTTGTGAAACAAACTATTGTAAAGTTAAAAGAAAACATGACCAGTTAAAACAATTTCTTTTTTTTTTTCAAAACGTTGTTTTGCATTTTTCCAAGTTACAGAAAAACTCAGCTGTTAATGTAATTCACAAACAGTTATGACATCACAAGTACATCACTTGTTTAATAAAAATCTCCAAAATATGTATCCGAAATATTTGATCAGTTAACCCGTCCACGTCTATTTGTATTTTTATCCATCTGATGAGTTTAGCCTTTTTAACTGATTTTTATAGTTCGTTCTTATGTTAAACACCAGTCCTAGGTGAGGGGACGGTTACATGTTTAACCCCTTCCACATTCTGTATGTATGTACCTGTCCCACGTCAGGAGCCTGTGATTCAGTGATTGTCGTTTGTGTATGTGTTACATATTTGTTTTTCGTTCATTTTTATACATAAATAAGGCAGTAAGTTTTCTCGTTTGAATATTAACATTGTCATTTGGGGGACTTTTATAGTTGACTATGCGGTATGTGGAGAGTTGTCTCATTGGCAGTCATATCACATCTGTTTTTTATATTAACACATTTCTTAAAAAAAAAGTTCCAGTTACGTTATTTTCAGTTTGTTAGTTTAGTGCCCAACTAGTTTTATTGCACATTTAAGCAAAATGATGATGTTCATATGTATAATCATCAATACGTTCTATCTATTGATTTGTCTTTTCTCACTATTATATTTTATAACATAAGCTTGCGTATTATGTTTTTTTATTAAAAAAATCTGTACATATGTTATCCTTGAAATAGATTTATTTTTCCTCTGAATTATTTGAAAGTGAGCTTTGTATTTTATTTGAAAAAAATAACACCTACCATGTCATTCCGTAAAAAACAGGTATTTAAGTCCAGTATAACATATAAGAAAAATGGAAACCAATTTTTCTCAAATTTATTCGTATAATACGATTTTAGATATTAACAAGAATATATATATACAGATGTCCGTCATCGGGACTACTAGATTAACAATATAAAGATAATCCTGACGAAAATATTCTTAAGTTTTAATATATCATAATCAATAATCATTACATTATTTCGGGTGCAAAAGAAATATTGAACACAGCCTAACAGTTGTCATATGTGTAACAGGAATGTTGGTCTCTCCTTTACCACTTAATCCAAATTCTTGTATTAAAAACATACGATTTTGTCCAGTTTTTTTCCAAATATAACAAATGTCTGTCCATCTGTGTATATCAATACATTGTACATTGTTTAGTGTCTCCCGACAAAATGTACTCTTTTCTTTGCTGTATTGATGTAATGTATAGAATTGTAACCTATATTTGACGCCCCTATTGCTTTCTATGTATAATTTCTCAATATAGAGGTTTAACTAGCTATACAACCAAGTTTATTCCATTATTAGTTTTTACATTTGGAAATACCTGTACCAAGTCAGAATTATCACAGCTGTTTTGCATTCGTTTGAACCTTTGATTATCCAATTCATAGAGGAACTTTCTTTTCAAATTTCCTTTGCAGTTCTGTATTAGTTTTATTTTAATTTCTTTATTATTGCATACTGTCATAGCTCCGATGTTTAAAGTTCGAATAAAGTAATATTTATCTCATGTCAAAACTATGAATGCTCGTTTCCCTTGCTGGACAAATCATCATATAGATATAGAAAGATGTGGCATGAGTGCCAATGAGACAACTCTCCATCCAAATAACAATTTATAAAAGTAAACCATGATAGGTCAAGATACGGCCTTCAACACGGACCCAAACAGTAAACCATAAAGGAGCCCACAACTTACTAAAGTAAATCCATTCAAACGGGGAAACTAACGGTCTAATCTATGTAAACACGAGAAAAGACTACATGAACAGACGACAACTACTGTACATCAGATTCCTGCCTTCGGACAGGTGCAAACATTTCAAGCGGGATTTAACGTTTTATAAGATTAGAAGGGATAAATAATTAAGGTCAAAAGTAAATAAACAGGTTGAAACAAAGTTAAAGTATGATACAACTGTGAAATATTAAACTTTTCTAAAAAAATCATCACTGCGTCATATCATACACAGGTAAGGTATTTTGTTGTTACGTATACTTCTTCGTCTGTGTGTATTACATCTTTTCTGTTTTGGAATACCAAGAAATTTCTTTGGTATCAATAAAACTTATCTAACACTTGGTACATATGTGTTGAATATAAACAATACACTACAAATTAGTGCTAGATAAAACTTTCTGACTGTACAGGTGCAAGAACAGTATTTAAAAATAACAGAAAATAGTTTTGATGTTTATAGTACGAAAAAGTGAAAATTTGAAGTCATTCCAAATAATCAAAGGTGGTGTATAGACAAGATTCATGTTAAAATTAAATAGCAAGAAAGCATTAAAGATAGTATCAACAGGTCAAATTAACAAGAACGTACAATTTGAGAGTACTAACAGTTACTGACAGCTAGTTAAAAGCCGAAACAATTAATAATAAAATATCATGCATTAGAGACTTAAATCAACTAGGCAACTAACGGGAGTTAGTATTTTAACATCATGAACTGTAAAAAAAGACATGACTTGTGCAATGCCAAAAAAAAATGTATCGACAGGTAGTAGGATAATTATAAGTGACTTCTTTATAGATAAAAATGAACGTGTTTGTGTCTCTAGACATCCCGTTTAAAAATAATATACAATTTAGTTATTTTTTAATTTGTTAATGACACAATCCATATTTTACCATTATTGCGTTTTTTAAACCACACTGGTTCCCGGAAGTTCGGAAGTACAAAACAGGTTACTACAGATCGGAGAAATGTATACCATGCTGTTTTATAAAATAAATTTTCTTGCACCAGAGGTGCATTTCGACAATACATGTCTCTTCAGTGATGCTCGTGGCCAAAATATTTGAAATCAAAAGCTTAAATAAACGATGAGAGCTATAATTCAAAAAGTCCAAAAAGTATAGCTAAATCCGTGAAAGGAGTCAGAGCTTTGCATTAGGGAGATGCATTCTTTAATTTAAAATAATTTCTGTCATTTTGTAACAGCAAATATTAATAACACAATAAATTCGTTTTTTCATGCCAGTATCGAAGTACTGGCTACCGAAGTACTGGCTACTGGGCTGGTGATACACTCGGGGACTAATAGTCCACCCGCAGTGGCATCGACCCAGTGGTAGTAATAAAATTAACAGTACCAATTTTCTTGCACCAGATGCGCATTTCCACCTATACATGTCTCTTCAGTGATGCTCGTGGCCAAAATATTTGAAATCCAAAGCTTATAAAAAGATGAAGAGCTATAATCCAAAAAGTCCAAAAAGTATAGCCAAATCCGTGAAAGGAATCAGAGCTTTGCGTGAGAGAGATACATTCCTTAATTTATAATAATTTCTATCATTTTGTAACAGCAAGTTTTAATAACACAATAAATTCGTTTTTTCATGCCAGTACCGAAGTACTCGCTACTGGGCTGGTGATACACTCGGGGACTAATAGTCAACCAGCAGAGGCATAGACCCAGTGATAGTAATAAAATTAACGGTACCAATTTTCTTGCACCAGATGCGCATTTCGACAATACATGTCTCTTCAGTGATGCAAATACATTTTTAATTATTTAATATAATCATTCAACAAAGATTCTACAACAATCCCAAATTATTCAGCATTTATTTGATACCAACATTACCAAATATTTTACAAATTCGAAATATATCAGCTATTTGTAGGAACCATTTGAATGAGAATATTTACTACGTATATTCACCTGTTACCGATTACCTTATCTGTACGTTCCGCATCTGACAGGCGCACCACCAAACGGTGTATTCAGGATTAATATGCTATATAGTAGTACACGTGTCATAATCACAGGGTTGACACTACTCAATTGTCAAATTGTTACCTATTGTAGTATTTTAATCAGTTAGACTTTCTATGATAACGATACGAATACTAGAAATCTGGACTAAAGTAAGGCGTATAGGTACAGTTTTCAATTTGTTAGCGGGCATGACGTAAAACAGCGAATCAAAGAATTCAATATTTATAACTAATATACAATGCTGTTGATTAAAGAATACTCCATTCCAGGACCTTTTGTTTTCCAAATAATTAATATTATCAATAATTTGATAAGTTCCAGTTCGACGGGTTCAAACAGAAAGATTTGAAAGCAGAGAAAACTGTGTATCTTATAATCAGCACGACTTTATCAGATGACAATACTAATACTAAAATAAGGCTTGCGCATAGTTATATACTTTAATTCAGTCACGGATCCGCGATATACGGGTGTGTTCTAGTACTATACTATATTCGAGCGTCACTGGTGAGTCTTTTGTAGACGACACGCGCGTCTGACGTATATACAAAATTTAGTCCTGGTATCTATGATGAGTTTATTTATATATTAACTTTTGTATTTGTAAAATGTAAATCAAAAACGGATATTTAACATGGGAATTACAGATTGTTACAATCAAATTTACACGGAAACACTTTCCGCTTTCCTTCTAGAACAATTTACCGTTTTATTCACTGAGGAGAAGAACGTTCGAATGCCGCAATGAAGAAAGGCACTGCCTTTAACAGTGTTGGATAATTTAGGAAATGAGTCATAGAAAATATGTTGGGGTCTACGGCTGGCAAAATATATACTGAGAGATGAAATTACAGAATACCACTTTGACTTAAATCGTCATAAGTTGAACAAGACTGATTAACGCTCAAATAGATAGTATGTGAAATGTCAAACTGTTTAATTCTTTTATTAAAAAAAGCTTTCTTGCTTGCTAAAGATAAACAATTTTACTAGTTTGTTTAATAAATAGATGAACACGGGTAAATTAAGTAACTATTTACAAAAGAAGATATGGAATGATTGCCAATGAAACAACTCTTTATAAGAGACCAAATGACACAGAAATTAACAACTCTAGGTTACCGTCTGACCTTCAACTATGAGCAAAGCCCATACCGCATAGTTAGCTATAAAATGCTCCAAAATGCCAAATGTAAAACAATTTTAACGAGAAAACAAACGACATAATTTAGGTACAAAAAAAGGAACAAAAGCATATATCAAAAACTGCAAAAACGACAACACTAAATAACAGGCTCTTATGACAGGCACAGGCACTTATTAGGAAATGATTATTTTTTAAGGGGCAAATCATTTTACTAATGAAGTCTGTATTATGGTATATCACTTCTACACTTAGGAAAATGTTATTGTTGTCATCACGATCTGGTTGACTATTATTGAAACGGAATGTTTATTTCGGAAATGTTTATTTGGCACAATTTTTGGAATTTTGAGTTTTCAGTTCTCTTCAACTTTGTTCTTGTTTGGCTTTATAACTTTTTTTTATTTGAGCGTCACTGATGAGTCTTATGTAGACGAAACGCGCGTCTGGCGTTCTAAATTATAATTCTGGTACCTTTGATCAGTAGTTATAGACATGTTCCCGTTGTTGAACTTGTCCACTTGTTTAAGTCATGTCATTGATTGTTTATGTACTGCCTTGTTCTCACAAAATCTACCATAGATTTGAAAACAATAACAATGCGCCATGTATTAGGACATTACAACTCTTGGCATAGATTAGCATTGTAAAGATTCTACAATAGATTCGGATTGTAAAAATTCTGCCATACATTAGATCTAAAAATATAATGAAGGATTGAAATAACAGATAATAGTATTTGGTACAACACACAGCAAGTCTATTAAGATAATTTCTAATTTTACAATTCACATGCAGTTGTTTACAAAACAAATTTACAAATGTCATCAGCCAAGATATATGACAAATGGGACAATATCCCTAATGCGCCTTGAAATGAGGAACTATGATAAAAAAAAGTGACTGAGCTTAACCATTTGAGTTAATTTAGAAAGTAGGGGAACACAGAATAAATGTGTAAAATCTATGAAGCTATTAAATGTGTTTAAAGTATTAAATTTTTCAAAGAGCTTATTGTGTTAAAAATGGGATTTTTTACCATGAGGAGCCGCATCACAAAAGGATACTCGGGGTTTGCTAATTTACGGAAAAAGTAATCTCACTTCATACCCCGAAAATTTAACCACTTTTAACAAAATGTGTCGCTTCGAAATGAGCCATCACACTAATCCAAGTTAACGATATGGACTAATCAACAGAATAAAACGTTACCATTTTAATAGTTAACATTTAACATTTAAAATTCATGTTATCAAGTAAGTTAACACATTTTTTCCTGTATTGTGCTTATAAACTTGTCATTAAATTTGTAAACAACTGAAAATTTCAAAATGGTTTGGTGTACACCCGTATCACCTTCACACATACTATGGTCTCGAATAATAAATTCTAGGAGCTGATGTTTTTTATCATCTCAATAACGTGTAAAGTGTTCAAAATGTTTGTCTTTACATATGTTACTGTTCAGTTTATTTTTTATAATATACTTTTGGCATGGCTTGATATTTATACATCTTGCAATTATGTGTTTGTGTTCTGGTCATGTTTTATTTTCTTGACTCTCATGTTTTCTTGACTGCAACCTTCAATTTTTTAACATTATGTCGACTTTCGTAGTTCACATACTGTTGCCAACATGATGTAATCCTATAAAACTGCCAGACAAATAGAAGGTTTGGATAGCTTTGAAATCAAGTTCAAAGTAAAATCACAAAAATTCTGAATTCCGAGGAAAATTTTAAAAAGAAAGTCACTAATCAATCGGCAAAATAAAAGGCTCAAACAATCAAACGAATGAATAACAACTGTCATATTCTTGCAGGGGTACTGACATGTAGAAAGTGATGAATTAAAACTGGTTATAATGCTAGCTATACTTCTCACTTGTATGACAGTCGCATAAAATTCCATTTTATCGGACGGAATAAGAATTATACGTTTCAGGTCATACGATTTGTTACTTTGATTGTAACCAACAAATATATTTTTGAGTTTTTGCAATTTTTATGTCACGTTTTGCTTAATATAATATACTAAGTATCGTTTTGATATGCTGCGAAACAAATAGAAATTTAAAACAAAAAGAGTGGAAGCCAAAACCAAACCAAATGTCTTTTTACTTTACACCTTCCTTTCACACGCACGAATGAATAAAGTGTTATATTCGTTTACTTTCAACACCCACTTTGGATATAAAGGCGTAGAGCTGTCTGCAATGACACATGTATATCTGTCTGATTGATTATCATGTATAGTCATTAAATAGTGAAACGTGTTAACGACCTTATATATCATATCATGTTAATAGAAATATTATATTGATAGGAAATTGCATAGTAAATTTCACTTAATAATTTAAGATTCGTCAATGAGTTTGTTTATATTTTGACTGTCCAACTTAAATCATCAATACTAGATGCATAACAAAAAGAAAAATGTGCTTGTCATTATCAAATATTAATCAAATATCATATGCATTGACAATATATATGATCATTTGATAATAAAGAGACAATACCATGGTAAATACATTGTTTGTAAACAGAATATGAAGCTAAGATACATAGTGTATAACAGCATTGAAAATGGAAAAGTACAGAATTAAAATTGACAATAAAAACAACTTAGACTAGAGAGTACGATCTTCGCAATGAACACATATTCAATTACCTATTGTTAACTCACATGTTTGAACAGTGACATATTTATTATCTGGTTCAATTGTATAACAATGTCAGATCTTATTTTTTTTTTGACAATTGTCATACTCAATAGTTCAAACATTACAAATGTAGGTGCACCTATCAAATAGAAACAAGATCAGGCCTGTAATAAAGAAAAACTTCGGAACCTGTCATTATGTTTGCAATGGTGTTAATTCCATCACGATTAAGAATAATTACCTTCATAGGTACATGTATACATGTTACTGAAATTTTAGTTGAAATTTGTCCATTTGATCAAATTCAATAACTATTCACGTTGTTTTACGAACAAACTGTGTGTATTACAAGATGTCATCCCGCTATTATATAGGTTAATTTAATGGAGTTTAACAGACAAATCATCATAATTAAGGCAAAACTTTTTTATCCTAACTGTTTAAAGTATTTCTCTCTGTTATAATATTTTCAATAGAGTAGGAGGGCAAATATATCAAAATTCAGAACACACTAATAATGCCATGACAAAATAAAAGAAAAAACGACGAAGTTGGCTCATACACAAATGAATATTTTCAATTCATTTATCTATTCAATCCTTGTGAAGTATGATATATTTATGAACAGTACTGACACTTATTTAATTAATATGTATCTTAAATCGGTCCCCTTATTTGTTTTTTGTGAAAGAATAAACCCATTTACACAAACTGAATTTAAGACAGGTTTTTGCTATCTATTTTCTAAGATTTGACATTTGCTATTTGTGTTTGATGACGTTGTGTTCTCAGAATATCAATTCAACAAACAATCGAAATGTTAACACGTAGGTGTGATGAAAATAAATCGTATAAAGGGACTGATCAGTCAAGTCGGAAACAGTGTAAGCCTTAACTGTCAGATAGAGACTGAAACATTTAAACTAAATATTTCAAACAGTTATTTCAACATCAGAATAAAGTTTGTACCATGGGATCAGCATCATCAGTTAGAAGTGACAAATCATACGACAAAATAGTCAGCGTATTTCAAGCTATACAACAAAATAAATTCAAAACTGCAAAGAAAATAATGTCATCAGGGGTAGAAATTAACTGTATAAATTATGTTGGAGCGACACCTTTGATCGAGACATGTCGAAGTCGTCATCGTGCTGCAACAGAATTAGGAAGGAACGAATTCGTTCAATTTCTAATAGAGCTGGGATGTGATGTAAAACGGAATGATATACACGGATGGACAGCTGTTTTGTATGCAGAGGAAAATGGACACGAATCTATTGTCGAAATGCTTGAAACCTGTGAAATAAAGAAAAAAGCAATAAGAGGTAAATATTGATCATGGTTGTCATGCAATATTGTTCGTGGTTCAAAAAAAGCAAATATATTATATATTCATCTAATTTTTAAGTTAATGTAATTTGGGTAAATTGTTGAACCTCAACTTTGTATTTAACTTCATTAGATAAATAAAAATGACACATAGATATTATTTTGTATAAGAGCACGAAAAAGAGCAAATTAGTTTTCAGAAGGTACATATGAATTGAAGGAATCATCGCGATCCAATTTTTCAATGTATTAGAATACAATAACAAACTTTTTTCAACGACTGAAACAATATTTAGTGTAAAATTGAAACCTGTGGGAAGTCCATAGAAAAACAATTTAATCGTAAACTTAATAACAATGGTCCTTTTATTCCAAACCCTATATTCCGACGACAAAGATCATTGAGAGGAATTATAATATGCAGGTTATCACCAAAGGCTTCTAAACTTTTAAACCACTATGCGAAACAATATAAACAAACTTTGTATAACAAATGTATTTAAGCACTTATACACAAATACATATTCTGCTTATCTTAATTTATTTTTCTTTTCGTGTTTTAGATCAGTTTCCACATGAATTAGAAACTATTTTTGAGGAAGTGTAATGCAGAATGTACCATCATGAACAAAGAACCAGATAAACTATAACAACGAATCCTACTATTATATGCCCAAGATATACTAATCATACAAAACCCGATTGTGTAATACAGACGATATCAGGCTATCAGAGTGAGCACAAAAGTTCATTATATGATTGCGACTATAGACGTAAAAAATCTTACGTATTTTCGCAATACTTATAATGTGAAGGAACTGCAAATGTATTTGTTGAATGGAACTTATGAGATTTATGCAATATGAACAGTTCTATTTATATTTTAATATTAAAATGATCTGTCATGTATGAGGCAATATAACCACTTGTGTTTCATTACTTTCCTATTCTTTAAGGAAAGATAATATTTTGAAAACTTCGCCATCTATAGCATATCTAGAGTTATCCAATATGAGTCACTTTTATCGAGTCTTTTAATCCAGTTTTCGTAACAAATCGATAATTTTATTCTGTTTAATTAGAAAACAAACTTAAATCTTTAATTAGAAAAAAAAATATATCATCAGAAGACAGAACTCCAAAATCTTGGGGAAAAATGATAATGAACAACATGAGACAAATGAGTCTAAAACAATGAAACAAACCATCGTTACATAAACTCATCATATATCAAACTCTCGTATACCACAAATTTAGGTTGCACTTTGTATGAACGACTGTTTAATAAACCGCGCCTCTTTTTGGGCATGTATAATATTCAAAGATATTTTGTTTTGTTTACATACTGGTTTCAATATATGAGATCTTTGTTTCATCTCATAGAACCATAACTTGAGAAAGTTCCCAATATACTTCATTTGAAAGATGGTCCTTCCCAAGCTTTGAAAGTTTTACTACTATGTTTAAGAAACAATGCCTTGCCCACTCTTTTCGTGTTTCGTCATCTATTTTTATATTTCAACGTGTTACGAACAGTGGTACGGAAAGCAACACCAGTAGAAGAAACTTCGATTGTAATCTCATCCCATATTTGTTTTTTTTTCAATTTGAGGTCACAGTGTTAGTCACTTTCCAATTTAAGATTTTAAAGTTTTAATTTTTTTTTCTACTAGTTGTTGTATTAAGTTCTCTTCTGCCACTGTAAAGTGTTTCTTCTAAAGCCATTTCAGTTTGCAAAAAAAAAACTGTGTGAGCAAAACCAACAGACATAATAGGTAAAGTTGTCAAAAATTTGGGTACAGAAGTGTTATTATTGTAATCACGATAAAATATGTCAACAAAGAAAAGAAAGACATATAAACACTTCATAGACAAGGCACATCAGCAAACATGAAAAACAAGAATACCACAAAAAAACAATAGCACAAAGATACAATGGCGGGATGTATAAATACCGAGTCTTGTCAAAAGGAAATCACCAAAAGTAGAACAGTAAAAAAAATTTCAGACAAATAAATAGACAACGGAGCACTTTTTTGAGATAATGAAAGACATCAGTACCTATAATTTATATATCAAGACCATCATGTATTATTTGTGAAGATGCTACGGGTAAAAAGTCGACAAAGTCTCGATATCTTCCTATTTGACATAAATATAAAAAAGAAGATGTGGTATTATTGCCAATGAGACAACTATCCACAAAAGACCAAAATGACACAGACATTAACAACTATAGGTCACCGTAAGTAAGTTTCATTAACTTTCTGCTTTCGACAAAACATCCTTATGTGTTGTAGGTATCTTTAAGTAAATAAATTGGAAACGTTGTGAAAGAACTTTTAACTAAACATGTCTATGCGTATGATTTGTTAATGCTATTTTGATATGCTGTGCTTGTAGATATCTATATTAATTATGTTTATAACTATTGGTAGTGTAAGGTTTTATCAGAAACAGTTAAAAGAATTGATATATTTACAAAATATAATGACTTATATAATCGTACTATATTCGAAGACACCCATAGCACATCTGAAAAAGAAACCATGTGGTTCAAGACCACAATTAATTCGTAGTGCATTTCTTTTAGACAATAAATGCAAATTAAAAACCACCTGCGCTTTCTCAGCAAAATTTTTACAGTGTGTTGCATTACTTTTGAGAAAAATTATATTAAAATTATAGAAAACTGTAACTCAAAATATGGACAATTTTATGTTAAGGGGGTCTTGAAATCTTTTGACAGTTTCCAAAGTGCTTATTTTTAACCTTTTTCAACTGGACCAAATCACTACTTTACTTTAAAATTCATGAACCAATTTATTTGACAGTGTCATTTCATCCCTTGACTTGCTATTTGAGGCATAAAACATGGAGACATACATTTGGAAGGAGTATACAAAAAATTGGCAAGTAATACACTGTCCACACAAGGGACTACATTTGTAGACAACGAAAATCAAGGAACGACAATTGTGGTCTCGGACTATGTGGAAACTCTTCTTACCGTATCGTAACCATAATTCCCCCCGCGCCAGAAGTCCCATAAGGCCTTTACGCTGCTTTTCCACTCTTTTCTATCTTTTGTTGCTGTTCTGGCCACGTTCCAACTTGTTCATCCTTTCTCTCTTTGTTGTTCTTCTTCATGTTTTGGCCTTCCTCAATTTCTTTTTCCTTCAGGTGCCCATTGTAGTGCTACATAGCTGTTGTCGTCTCTTTCAAGCCTCAATATGTGTCCTATCCATGTCCTTCGTCTCCTTCTCAATTCACAACTGTTTCTTGTGTTAGCAATTTGTTTCCTGTTTTGTTTGATGTTTTACTTTGCTATCTAATTTTTAGGATATTTCATAGGCATTTGTGTTCTACAGTATTAGGTTTCTTTTCTTCAAGGTTTGTGAGTTTTCATGTTTCACATCCCTACAATAATACAGGTCTAACTAATGATTCTTACAGTTGTATTTATGTTTTGCTCTTGCATAAATAAAGGCAACAGTAGTATACCGCTGTTCAAAACTCATAAATCCATGGACAAAAACAAAATCGGGGTAACAAACTAAAAACTGAGGAAAACGCATTAAATATAAGAGGAGAAAAACGACACAACATTAAACGACACAGCATACCATATATTTTTTGCTAACTGTATCCTGTTCTTGATGTCGCTACTTCCTCCTCACTCTTTGTCAATGACTGCTCTAAGGTACGAGAACTTGTCTACATCTTCTACTTTCTCGTTATGGGAAACTATAATCCTAAGTAATTTTATTATACTAGATATAACCATTCAGGACCACAAATGTGGCAGCTTTATATGGACCGAATACTTATAAAGAACATAAAACACACAATATATTACCTTGATAATGCTTCAATTGTAGAAGCATGAGTAGTCCATGTGTAGAATATTGTTCAAGATTACGACAAGTAAACATAACATAAAGTAGTGAAAATAACCAAAAATCAAAAGAAAACATGCACGAGGTAATGCACGAACTAGATGTATTCAATATATACCGCCATCAACACCCTTGTGATAAAAGGTAGCATTTATAATTTCATCAACTATAGGGATTAGTTATAGATCGAATTATGAGGGGGAAGAGAACATGGAAATTCAATAACAGTCTTTTGAGGGAAACTTAATTTATTGAGAAAGTAAAAGGAGACATCAAAACTGCCATTAAAGAACGCGAGTCTGATCCATGTATGAATATTGAGACAGATGATAATCAGTATAGTATACGCTATTAGCTATTTTTGGATATGATCAAGATGAAAGTCTGCAGATCTGCAATCTCATTTTTGTCTTTCCAGAATAAATAAGAAAGAAATAAAAAAGAATAACTTGATAAGAGAATAACTTACCATCAGTATTTCAAGAAAGGGAATGAATGGAACTAGATTTAAAAATATTGAGGGCATGTCAAATAAACTCATCATAGATACCAGGACTAAATTTTGTATATACGCCAAACGCGTGTTTCGTCTACCAAAGACTTATCAGTGACGCTCGAATCCAAAAAAAATTAAAAAGGCCAAATAAAGTACGAAGTTGAAGAGCATTGAGGACCAAAATTCCTAAAAGTTTTACAAAATCCAGCTAAGGTAATTTATGCCTGAAGTAGAAAAGCCTTAGTATTTCAAAAATTCTAAGTTTTGTAAACAGTTAACTTATAAATATAACCATATCAATGATAATTCATGTCAGCACAAAAAGTGCTGACTACTGGGCTGGTGATAGGGATAACAACAAGAGTGAAAGCAATATGGCAAGTAGAGGGGAAAAGGGAGATAATATTTGTGCAATATGAAAAGAAAACATTAAACAGAAAAAAAAAAGTTTCCCAAACTTATTTTGGAGGACGAGACTGAGATAATAGGTCTCAGTATTAATAAAAATGAACAACACCAGTTTTATAAAAAATATATATATATTCTCGTTCTGACTATTATTATTGAGGAAGAGGTATGTTCTTGTGAGGAACCTTTAACAGTAAAGAATGTTTGTCTTCTCTCAAACATATGAAGAACTCTAAATCACCTAGTATAGATGGATTCCCTCATGAATTTTACAAATCTTTTTGAAATGATATTGAGACCCCACTAGTAAGATGATTAAATGATGCTTTATAATATAGAAAGATTTCTAACACGCGAAGACAGGGACTCATTACTAGTTTACCAAAGAACTGGTGGCCTATTACACTGTAATGTGTTGACTATAAGGTATATGTTTTGTAGACTTGCATCTTTGTTTGTAGTTTTTTTTTTATACAAGACATTCTAGCCTTTCTTCTATATATTTTGTTATTTTTATTTCAGACCGTAGCAGATGCAGAAAAGTGTTCATGGGTTTATAAAGCAGCATGTGCAATAAAGTGTAATATGATTTCAAAAGTAAACCACTTGTGGAGTTCGTATTGCTTAGTCTGTAGCTTTTTTTATGTTGTAATATGTTTATTGTAGTACGTTGTTTTGTATGGGTTTTTTTAATCATATCTTTGCAAGTTCTTTTGTCTACCTATGACTTTGATTGTCGCTTTTGTATCTTCTGTCTCTCTTTCATATCTGGCATGAGTCGGAAATAAACTGAAAATGCAAAGGCAAAACAAGAAAAAAGCGAAAAAGGAAACATAAGTATTTAAAACACAGCGTATAGTCTAAAAACTGGGAAACTCAAACTCTACCAAATACACGGGATGATCTTTTTTTTTGCTTAGTTAATATGTTTTATTTTTTGGTCATATAAGTACATACCCGGTTTTTTTTCAGGTGCTGGAATAATATGGTTTCGTATTTTTGTCATTTAAGTACATATTCGGTGATATGTCTAATTCAGTAGGTCGAATTCAAGAAAGGAGGACGGGATAAGGTTTATTATAATTAGAACATAGTCATCGCCATCTGTGATACATATATTCTATAACAGAATCTAAAATTGAGAATGGAAACGGGGAATGTGTCAAAGAGACAACAACCCGACCATAGAAAATGTAAGCACGTCATCCGCCATGAAAATATTCATTACGGTTATATAATTTGCCAGTACGTTGATTATAATTTTAATTTTAATTTGAAGCCGATATTACTCTTTTTGGTTTTCTGTAAAGAAATCAAGATACGTTGTAATCATGTTTCAGCTGAAGGACACCTACGGGTGCGGGAATTCTCGCTACATTGAAGACCCATTGGTGGCCTTCGGC
Organism: Mytilus galloprovincialis; assembly: GCF_965363235.1. NCBI lineage: Eukaryota > Metazoa > Mollusca > Bivalvia > Mytilida > Mytilidae > Mytilus > Mytilus galloprovincialis. The sequence continues at coordinate 66,304,596 of NC_134850.1, read as the reverse complement.
TGTTGTCTACTCTATGGACGGGTTGTTGTCGCTTTGGCACATTCCCCATTTCCTTTCTCAATTTTATTTGTTGATGAAAACAGAATTAAATGTATGTATAGGTTCCAATGTATAGGACTCCTTTGCGATATTAAACCTAAAAATTAATCACTTCTATCTTGCCAACCGATGATCTAATGTCTAATGAAAACATGGAACTGTTGATTAAAACAGAATTATACAATATGTTATATTATCCTGTTGCAATACAAATCCGAAAAAAAATTAGTTTTACGCCATCATGCAGGGAATGTTTTATAGATGACAAATCTAACAAATACAGCCAGATTGAATAATTACTTAATACATATAGAATAATACTTGGCAAAATCCGTATCTCATGCATCACCACGAGAAACCAATATATCAGTCCCGAGGGCCGAAGGTCCCAAGGTCTGATATTGGTCAAGTGGTGATACAGCATGCGATATGGATTTTGCCATGTATTGTTCTGTTTATCATATATTTCAATAGATTCATATTCATTGGATATCCCTTTTTTAAATCGTTCGAAATTATAAGCAAGAAAAGAACATTATAATTTTCCTGTATTTTTCCAGCTGACTTGTTTTTTGATAGACTTCCTCATTTGCGTAATATCCACATCGTAGTGTGCCCTATATCCTTATTACATTCTCAATATAAGTTAAAGATCATGTATTAAAATTCATCTACTGACGATACTGTCCTTAGACTATTATTTCAACTAAAATTAATAGTTATCAAACAATCACCATACGATGTAGAAATGTTTAGAGTTTTACTGTTTATTTGGCGATGATATTATTCCTCATCATTTTAATTTTCTGACAAAGTAAACAGCAAAAGTAGAATATTTTTCTTGAAAAGTTTGCTATCTATTCTAACCAAATTAAAATCGTAAATAAATTGCATTTGTGTTTAATCCATCAGTTTATGAAAACAACTTCTTTGCACCTGTCCTAAGTCAGGAATCTGATTTACAGTAGTTCTCGTTGGATTATGTAATTTATACGTGTTTCTCGTTTCTCGTTTTATATAGATTAGACCATTGGTTTTTCCTGTTTGAAGGTTGCATTTCTGTTAATATTGACAATGCAATTTCCCATAGGAAGTCCTTTTACGGCTAAAACTGTACCAATTTTACTATGAAGTTTTGAAAAAAATCTTATCCTAGAATTGAAAGTTCATATGCACCACAATTTTTTTCAAAGGTCAAAATATAGGGCTGTGCGGCATATTTTCAACGTTTATATGCCCTGAACTTCTCAGAGTTTAAACTTACACTAATTTTCTTAACTATCCCTACCTCAAATGAAAGGTTACCACAGATTTCAATGTAAACAATATGCACGTGTTTATTTACTGGTAACATTCCCAAGTTCTGTCTCTGCGATATGGAACACAGAGAGTATAACTGGGAACCAGTATGTAAACAAAATCAATTTTCTATGAATATTCAATTACTCCCCAAAAGAGGCGTGTTTTGAGAAACAGCTGTATTTACAAAGTGCAACCTATAGAGACATTTATTCAAATAGAAAACTCTCTAAAATCAGTTTTTCTCACATTAATATTCATTTATCAGAATTAAAGTCTTAAAGAAATCACTGTGTATACTCTAAGTTTTTCTTTACTATACATTTTATACCCCCTCCCCTGTTTCAATTTTTTAAAGAATTTGAAAACAAGACTTTAATGATTGCCAGCTTACCCTATTTGCATATTTTCTGATAAAAAAAAATGCCTAAAACCTGTTAAAAACTGTTTTTATAACATATTGAAAGCATATCAGAATATCACAATTGTAATGTTCAGCAGTCAATCATTACAACATTCAAGATTATATAAAGTATCCAATCCAGCCTCTATCTCCAGTCCACATCTTACTGTATGCCTATTTGTCAATTAAAGAACACATTTTCTGCCTCAAGTGGTCAATTTAGAATTCTTGTCACAACAGTATCATCTGTAACCATATATCTGACACAATTTAGCTACTATATATACTAGAAGTGTTCAAACAAAGCCATATTTGCAATAGTTGTATGTAAGCAGATACCAGTCTGAGATATAAATTCACTTAAAATGTTGTAGAGATGACTGCTAACATCTGATTTTTGCATAACTTCCAAGCATAGTTATTGTTTTCTATATCAAGAACTTTAAAATCATAAATTCATAGCATTTACAAGTTAAATTATTTGTTTTATGACCTAGGGGGTAGACAATTTGCTATGTTTTTTGCCCCTGGGGCCTCAAATTTCCTAAATCATTCTGCTGTTTCTAGCAATTTGGAATATTTAGTACATATTCAGGATAGAACACACTATTGTAAGTTTTCTTGAGATATTTTTGTTTTTCTAGCTTGTATTTATTATGCTGTGGTGACAAAAAAGCAGACTTAGGTGTTGCGGCTTACTTTTGGGTTATCGAAAGGACACAAATACCCCATAAATAATATTCAGGAAGGATCTATGAGTTTCAATGACTGCGAAGAGTAAATATAAGCACTTCTTAACAATTTAACTTACAAATATGCAAATATTATGATTTAATTTTGTATCCAGGACTTTAAGTAAACTATGCATACTGTAAACTGTGAATTTATGCTGAGTCATCATATTTAAGGCCCAGGATTCTATCAATCTTCATTAAATATTTATAAAACTTCTTATTTCAGTTAATTTCTTAAAAATCTGTGAAATAAAGCAAATTTGGTTAAATTCTGAATGTTCCCCTTTTTCACCCTATATAGGTTGCATTTCTGTAAATATTGACAATGCAATTTCCCATAGGAACTCCCTTTACGGCTAAAACTGTACCAATTTTACTATGAAGTTTTGAAAAAAAATCTTATCCTAGAATTGAAAGTTCATATGCACCACAATTTTTTTCAAAGGTCAAAATATAGGGCTGTGCGGCATATTTTCAACGTTTATATGCCCTGAACTTCTCAGAGTTTAAACTTACACTAATTTTCTTAACTACCCCTACCTCAAATGAAAGGTTACCACAGATTTCAATGTAAACAATATGCACGTGTTTATTTACTGGTAACATTCCCAAGTTCTGTCTCTGCGATATGGAACACAGAGAGTATAACTGGGAACCAGTATGTAAACAAAATCAATTTTCTATGAATATTCAATTACTCCCCAAAAGAGGCGTGTTTTGAGAAACAGCTGTATTTACAAAGTGCAACCTTGAATGGTTTTACACTAGTAATGTTGGGGCCCTTTATAGCTTGTTGTTCGGTATGAACCAAGGCTCCGTGTTGAAGGCCGTTCATTGACCTATAATGGTTTACTTTTACAAATTGTAATTTGGATAGAGAGTTGTCTTTTTGGCACTCATACCACATCTTCTTATATCTATTCACGAAAATTATGACCAAATAAACCATAAAAGTTTAGATATTTCTACATCTTATTGTGTTTTTATATATTTATATATATATCTCGTAAAATTACTGGGTAATGGTTTTTAGAAAATATCGATAAAATCATTTTAGTAGTTGAAATGCTAGGACATGGTTTTGATGCAACTCATTTTTCTCCTATGCCCGGAAATACAGCAACTGGACGTCATAGGTCAAACGTTGACGTCATTCGAATTATGACATCACGCCAGGTATGCGATACGGGTTTTGCTATGCGATACGGGGTAAGCGATACGGGTTTAGCTATGTAATACGGGAAGAAAGAACCTTTATCACATATTCAAAATTGTTGTATTTTGTACTAAATCTATGACAAATATGAATAAAATGAGATTGTATGTCACCTGTCGTTACATCAGCGTTTATGATCAATATTCGATACAGGGAATTTCGAAGGGGTATCAATTGACTTTGCGTGTGTACTATTTTCTAGACGCCAACAATAGCTATAACTTCCGAGGACTGCCGACGGTCCTTTAACCAAGGTTAGAAGGGAATTTCCAGACGCATATCATTTGTATAGTGTTATTTCTATTTTGTGTACTGTGCGTTTATATTGACCAAATGTGTACTTTATCAGCAGAATATATGTGTCGTTATCTTTAAAGATAATGCTTACTATCAAATATTTTAGTTGTTCTAGCTTGGTGTCTTTGATTATATTATATGTTTGTTTGGACTATTTAATGTGGATGGACCCCCGTTATTGTCAAGTTGACCAATATTGTCAGCTTGTATTGCTTGCGTACGTTTCCAAATAATTTTATTTTTGGAACGTCCAGATCAGAAATATAATTGTTTCCATGTGTTTCCATTGCAATTATATTAGATATATTGCTTTTGAGTATCTTCTTATTAAATTTACCTTGGAGTTTCTGTTATATCATTATTTATTGCAGGTTTTTTTTAAATATCATTCTAACAATATTCAGTCGATTACATAGTGTGTTCCTCTTTTGATTGAGTTTATTGTACTTTTTATGTTAACTTGTCCAAATTCTATCCGATAGAGAACCTAAGATGTAATACGGTTACTATATAAGTGTTGTATATTAAACCATGTTTGACTTTTGTGTTTAGCATTTTTGATTGACGTGTATTAAAATATCCTCACATTGTATAATATCGTTAAATATTATTAATTTAAGGACAAGGCAAACAAACAACGCCATTTGACCTTATACAAAGCAGGTGTTTTTAGTCTAGTCGTTTTCACATTACAATTGCAGCTGTTTACAAACAAATGTAAACACGTCATCCGCCATGAAAATATTCATAACGGTTATATAATTTGCCAGTACGTTGATTATAATTTTAATTTAAATTTGAAGTCGATATTACTCTTTTTGGTTTTCTGTAAAGAAATCCAGATACGTTGTAATCATGTTTCAGCTGAAGGACACCTACGGGTGCGGGAATTCTCGCTACATTGAAGAACCATTGGTGGCCTTAAGCTGTTGTCTGCTCTATGGTCGGATTGTTCTAGCTTTGACACATTCCCCATTTCCTTTCTCAATTTTATTCTATCTTGTTCTTACAAGACAGGACGTAGAAAATATTATTTTAGTAGTGGGCAATTGATATGTTGAATACCAATTTACATAAAATTGAGAACGGAAATGGGGAATGTGTCAAAGAGACAACAACCCGACCATAGAGCAGACAACAGCAGAAGGTCACCAACAGGTCTTCATGATCCTTATGTTTTATTTATCAAGAACATATAAGAATCACACATTTCTTACCATTTTAACAAATATAACAACAATCATTCATTTTACGATAGTAGATAGATCAAAAAAGATTTTGGTAACTAAAATTAAAGTACAAGCTTTATCCTGTAAAACGCATGGAGTTGGGAGAATGCATCTGCCAGAGTAAGATTGTCAACGCATATACCAATATAACAATGTAGCAGTTTAGTATTTTAGTCATCCTTCGGTTTAAAGTACTCGGCTTCTAGCATACTAGGCTAGTCCAGAGCAACGCTTTCTTCAAAAATTATAAATTTATAATGGTTAGTTGTCAGTTTTTGATGGTATTGTCTCAGTTTAAGATTATTTCCATTTTAAAATATGTTGTTGTCTTGGTGTTCATGTATGATAATTACACTATATGCAAACCGATGGTGATGATAAAAATTATAATTGGAATGATAACGATTACATCTCGAAATTGACAATGAGGTTCGATTAAAATCAAACTTTAAAAAAAAAATTAGAGCCCCTAATAAAAATTACAGTATTTTTATAATAAGTGTCACTATGCAATGGCTTGGACTCCTGACGATGGACATGGCCATGGCCAATTAGTTAATTCTAATTGGTCTAAATAGATGTTCGAAACACCTTGTGATCTATTGAGTTGGGGTGCTGGGATAGGCTTTGACAACGATTTATTGAAATATTTGATCTTCCTAATTGTAAACTTCAATTTCTGTTTAGAGATATTCCAGCAGCGCCCTTATACGAAGTATCTCCCAATTAATGCGATATGTCAGGGGTTGTTTTTGCTATCTTGATTTCCTTGATAGGGAATTTCTGTTCAGAAATGGGCTTTAAAACCAAGAATTCCAAGTGGTGAATTAGAAATCGTCCCTTCGTTAGTTTTGCGTACCCGATAACGAGTTGATTATCGTCATTGTTATCGATATCTATTCTCAGATGATTACGGATATGTAGATAATATTCTACGTCTACAATCCCGTCGCCTTATTCCGAATGTGACCTACTGAATAAGAATTATAACAGTGTTTGTACTGATATGAGCAATACGACACATGTGCCACATGTTGAGCAGGATATGCTTTACCTGTAGCACCTGAAATCACTTGCAGTTTTTGTTAGGGGTCTTTTTTATGTTGTGTTTTGTATTAAACTTCCATTTTATTTTCGGAAGAAAACTCAATAACCATTTCGTGTTCTTGGAGCATTCAAAAGATCACACCTAGATAAAGACAACAGTAGTATACCGCTTTCGAATGTCATAAATTGATTGAGAGAAAACAAATCCGGGTTGCAAACTAAAACCGAGGGAAACACAACTATAAGAGGAAAACAACGAAACAACAGAAACCCTAAAATACAACAAAAAACAAAAGTCAATGTAACACACACAGAAACGAACTAGAAGTTAACAATGATCATTTACTGACTTGGTACAGGACATTTTAAGAACAAATGGTGGGTTGAAACTGGTTTTGTGGCAATCCAACCCTTCCGCATTTATTTCAATGTTCAATATAACACTAAAATGACAATTTTCCATGATAGGACTACAGTACAAATAAATGCAAGAACATTCAGGACAGAGAAATACACAAATAAACAATACAATATTAAATTTAGTCATGCTAATAGTTATCAAATGTAAAAAGCTTATAATTTAGTACGCCAGACGCACGTCTCATCTACTCAATACCTATCAGTGACACTCACTTCAAACAGTAAGAAAGCTAAACAAGTATGACGTTTAAGAGCATTGATGACCCAAAATTCCATAAGTTCATGCCAAATACGGCTAATATTATCTTTATCTGGAATAAGAACACCCTTAGTTTTTACAATAATTCATACTCTTGCAAACAGTAAATTTATAAAAATTACCATATAATTGATACTTAGGTATTCGCCGATAGATGTCTAACCACAGAACAAAAACGAGCATGTAAAAAAACGTAGACAAGCCTTAAAAACATCACAATTGAACCACACAATGTATGTAACACGAGTGGATCGACGCCTCAAAACAATTGAAGCACGCATTGTCTGTAACACGACTGGATCGTCACCCAATTAATGACGTCATATGTAAATTTCTAAACAATATTGATATAGTTCAAGATTAGGTTTGAAAATCTGGTTTTTGATGTATTTCAAAACAATTCCAAAATATCTATATAGAATTGTGTTTGTAATTACTGTAAATTCAGATATTATTGCGATGTTTTCATTATTGCGAAAAAGTGACCTGGTTTAAAACGTAGTAATTTAAATTCGCATTTTGAAATTTTGGATATGAAATAAACAGGATTTATCTCTAATCGCCAAATTTAAAACAGCATTTTAGTTTAAAAATTCAAAAATCGCTATGATAAAGGCTAACAATAATTTCTAATTTATCAAGTAGATAATTTATTGCATTCTCTAGCTATATTGGTATTTCTTCTAAATCAAACTCTGAAACAATGCATATATATCATTACTGTTTAAAATCAAAATAGTTGTACTCTCGAGATTCTACTAGTAGCAAAAACCCTAACTACTGCCAACAAACAAATTGGCTTTTACATTTACTTTTGAATTATTCTTTATGTCATTTATTGCATTTCATCGTTACCACCGTCGCGGCTTTTTGAAATTAGGAAAGAGTTAAAACGAGTTTCTCTTTAATCATCAACAAAACACCAGAGGTTTCTCAGCTTATTGACTATTCAAGATTTAATTGTGACATGTGTACCGGAAAATTACTTTAATTGGGTTACATGTATATTAACAGCTAGGTGAAAAACAGTCTCTTGTTAATTAAGAAATTTCAGCTTGAGAAGAGACACCGGCATTTTCATTACCTTGCCTCAACTCTCATTACCGTTCATTATACTGTACTAGATGTTTACTTTTTATTAAAAACAATGTCGGTGTCTTTGTTATATATAAACTCATCATAGATATCAGGAATAAATTTAATATATCCGCCAGACGCGCGTTTCGTCTTTAAAAGACTCATCAGTGACGCTCGAATCCAAAAACGTTCAAAAGGCCAAATATAGTACGAAGTTGAAAGCATTGAGAACCAAAATTCCTAATATATATATTTTATATTATGTTCGTTCAGAGTATCTGCTTCAGTTGTTAATGCTCTATAATTACACAATTTTAAATGCTGGATCCAAATTTTTGCCACGCGAAATAATGATACATATATGTGTATGTGTTGCACATACAAAGTTTACCAGATATTAGAAGATGTGGTATGATTGCCGATGAGATAACTCTCCATCCAAGTAACAAGTAAAAATTAAAAACCAGCATAGGGCAATGTACAGCCTTCAACACGGAGATATATACGGGATGTATATCTCCAAATTGATACGATATTCCCGCGCTTGCATTTCCTATCATGATTTTGTTGATAGAGGGTTGCTGCTCACAAGGAAGCTATTAAACCAAGAGTTCCAAATGGTGAAGTTGAAATCATCCCTTCGTAAATTTTACGGACGCCATCACGAGTTGGTTGACCCTTTCACATATGATACCGGATATGTTCCTTACGTCGTAAATACAATCCTTCCATTTCATGAATGTGACCTACTGAATTAGACTATTTTCCGGATTTGTTATCACATAAACAACACGACAGGTGCCACATGTGGAGCAGGATATGCTTACCCTTCCGGAGCACCTGAGATCACTCCTAGTTTTTTTTGTTAGGGTTCGTGTTGTTTATTCTTTAGTTTTCTATGTTGTGTCATGTGTCTTTTTCATTTTTAGCCATGGCGTTGTCAGTTTGTTTTAGATTTATGAGTTTGACTGTCCCTTTGGTATCTTTCGTCCCTCTTTTGTTTCACATCGAACATCAAACTTTACAGGGCCCAAACAATACCAATGTAAAAGCATTCAAACAGGGAAACTAGATAATTTTCTTCGAAATATGTTTTTCCGAATCAAAATATGGCAGTTGTCTTCAGACGTTCAATTAGTTGATATACTCGAGAGTTTGGTTTTGTTCGGTTTTTTTTACATAGTGTGTTAAATTTATGCGTTCAGTAATATATTTTTGCGCCTGTCCCAAGTCAGGGGCCTCTGGCCTTTGTTAGTCTTGTATTATTCGAATTTTGGTTTCTTGTGTACAATTAGGAAATTAGTATGGCGTTCATTATCACTGGACTAGTATATATTTGTTTAGGGGCCAGCTGAAGGACGCCTCCGGGTGCGGGAATTTCTCGCTACATTGAAGACCTGTTGGTGTCCCTCTGCTGTTGTTTTTTATTTGGTCGGGTTATTGTCTCTTTGACACATTCCCCATTTCCATTCTCAATTTTATTTGATATTCTTTAACTCTCCATCCAAGTAACAAGTAAAAATTAAAAACCAGCATAGGGCAATGTACAGCCTTCAACACGGAGATATATACGGGATGTATATCTCCAAATTGATACGATATTCCCGCGCTTGCATTTCCTATCATGATTTTGTTGATAGAGGGTTGCTGCTCACAAGGAAGCGCTATTAAACCAAGAGTTCCAAATGGTGAAGTTGAAATCATCCCTTCGTAAATTTTACGGACGCCATCACGAGTTGGTTGACCCTTTCACATATGATACCGGATATGTTCCTTACGTCGTAAATACAATCCTTCCATTTCATGAATGTGACCTACTGAATTAGACTATTTACCGGATTTGTTATCACATAAACAACACGACAGGTGCCACATGTGGAGCAGGATATGCTTACCCTTCCGGAGCACCTGAGATCACTCCTAGTTTTTTTTGTTAGGGTTCGTGTTGTTTATTCTTTAGTTTTCTATGTTGTGTCATGTGTCTTTTTCATTTTTAGCCATGGCGTTGTCAGTTTGTTTTAGATTTATGAGTTTGACTGTCCCTTTGGTATCTTTCGTCCCTCTTTTGTTTCACATCGAACATCAAACTTTACAGGGCCCAAACAATACCAATGTAAAAGCATTCAAACAGGGAAACTAGATAATTTTCTTCGAAATATGTTTTTTCCGAATCAAAATATGGCAGTTGTCTTCAGACGTTCAATTAGTTGATATACTCGAGAGTTTGGTTTTCTTCGGGTTTTTTTACATAGTGTGTTAAATTTATGCGTTCAGTAATATATTTTTGCGCCTGTCCCAAGTCAGGGGCCTCTGGCCTTTGTTAGTCTTGTATTATTCTAATTTTGGTTTCTTGTGTACAATTAGGAAATTAGTATGGCGTTCATTATCACTGGACTAGTATATATTTGTTTAGGGGCCAGCTGAAGGACGCCTCCGGGTGCGGGAATTTCTCGCTACATTGAAGACCTGTTGGTGTCCCTCTGCTGTTGTTTTTTATTTGGTCGGGTTATTGTCTCTTTGACACATTCCCCATTTTCATTCTCAATTTTATTTGATATTCTTTAACATTCCCCAAACTTTTATGCTATTTTATAGCTGATTATTTGTTTACCTCTGGTTGACTTTTCAAGTTTCGCCTTTATCGTCTTCATTCACGTAATCGGAGTTTCCCGTCATTTAAACATATGAAGAAATTATAATATAATATTAAAATAGATAAATAATGTTATTTGACAGCTCACATTATATAACTTCATTGGCAAACGTCATTCGTGTAGTTTTATCAATCATAGCTTGTAGCCAATCTCAGTTAAGAACCCTCTATTGTGAACGATATTCAGATTGGTAATGCGGTAAAACAACAAAATCCACTCGTTGTGTATAAATTAATGATTATTTTTTTCTGGGCAACAGTGATGAATTTACAAGTTGAAATAACAGTGGGAAAGCCAGTGACTTTAAAGAGCTCCTTCCGGTGGTCACGCGGGAAAGGGGAGATAATCTAAAAATTTCGAGGTGGCGCTGTAACCAGCGTGTAAACAAAAACATAGCCTGTGCTTCAGACAATAAATTTATTAAAACAACGTAACATCCATCAGTATTTGTGTTTAATTTTTCATTAGAAAAGATTTTGTCACACGACTGCCAAAATAGGTATTAAAATAAGTGCTGCGTTACTGAAATATGATAAATCAAAAGACGTCCTCCGTAGATTTCCAAAAAACCGCGGGTAATGCCCCTGTTTGCTAGGAACTGACACAAATGCATCCTAAAGCTTTTCATTGTCTAATTCGGTAGGTCATATTCATGAAAGGGAAGGGGATTGTAGTTACGACGTAAGGAACATATCCGATATCATTTGTGAAACGGTTATTCCATAACGGTCAACCAACTCGTGATGGCGTCCGTAAAATTTGGTGGGGTGTTAGTGCCAATGAGACAACTCTCCATCCAAATAACAAATTATAAAAGTAAACCATTATAGGTCAATGTGCGGCCTTCAACACAGAGCCTTGGCTCACACTGAACAACAATTAAGCTAAAAAGGGCCCAACTAGTGTAAAACCATTCAAATGGGAAATGCTTATATCCACTATTTAGCAAAAATAATAGTACTGTTGTTCAGATAAACAAGGGTCTGGATGGGGTGTATTCCATTACTTTATCATTTATTCTTTACTTTCATTTGTCTCTATTTTTTTTTATACTTTTTGTCCATCATTTCTCTTTTCTCAATATATAAATTAGCACATCAATAGTTCCAATAATTATGATGTCTGGCAAGGATATTTTATAATTTTTTTCTGGGATGCGTAGGAAGGCGTCTCAGATAAAAAATAAAATAGCCATGTCAGACGTCATAATTATTTTGACTAACATGTCATTTGCTCTATTCCTTAGTACAGTCATTTTTCTCTATTCTTTGTACCTTTAGTCATAGTTCTCCATTTTTTAATACTTTTAGCCATAGTTCCCAGTGGCGGATCCAGGGATAGGGTTCCAGGATTGGAATCCCCCCTTTTTATGGACAATCAACGCATTTGAAAAGGGACATTTAGTTGGAACCCCCTTCATCCTGGGTAGGGAACCCCCTTTTCAAAATGGCTGTTTCCACCCCTGGTTCCCTATTTTGTGAACCCTCACCCTGTACTATCTGTAAAAAATGATGGATAGAGGTATAGGATAAAATTAAACTATACTTATGTAGTTATATTTTTCCTATAATTTTATTTTGTTTGTTTTTGTTTTTTGTCACACACTTTTTGGGTTCAAAAATAATAATATAAAACCATTTAATTAACCTTTTTACTATTCGAGACAACCAATCAAATCAGCACAAATGCTTTACACAACCGTAATAATTTAATTAAAATTTAAATGCTAACATTGACATGCCAAAATTCAAGTTTTAATCAAAATTGAAGTCTCGGGCTGAGAAAGGGGCGTTTATTTCGTGTGGTCTGTGGGAATTTAATGGATTTCAGCATCGAATAAGAGGCAAACATATAGCCATAACCCGGTCTGATCAATAAATTATGTTATGGATAATGTTCATATCTTTCTACTAACCATGAAAAGTAATAATAGTAGGATTTCGTGAGCTCAGAAACCTTAATCTGTTAAAAAATGGCGTCGATTTATGTGCTTCCTTTTCGCAGCCTCAGTTACAATTTGACAAGGAGTGATGGGTATTTATGCAAATATTTAGGGACTCCTATCATCATTGATACTATTTTTGGTCATTTTATATTTAAATAGCCAATAGGATGCGAATGTTTCAGTTATTTTCAGAAGCGGAAAACACCCGCCATAGTTTTATCTTCCAAAATAACAACGTCTCTTGCCATTTTCAGATGTTTGTTTCTTGTAAAATAAAATCTCCTAAGAAGAAAATATAGCATAGTCACCTGTAAAACTTACCTATATAACTAATTAATGATGAAATGACACAAGTTTAATTGTCTTTAATAGTAAATTTCTTGAAAAATCACACGTACACGATGTAAACAAATTACCGAGATGGCGCGATACTGTCGCCGTCTATGTAAAAATCGCGATTGTCGCCCTTGAGTTTTTGGCCGTTATGTCATATGGAAGGAGGCGCAGAACTGATCCGTGGCTTTCCCACTGTAAGCTTGACATTATAATTGGTTCACTTTTAATTACCCTTGATATGTATATTGCTTTGTTTTGTCCTTTATTAGTATGTGCTTTTCTCTTGATGTCGATCTGATAGTTTGTTTTCTTGTGAGATGTTTTTAATTCTTCATCATACTTGATACTCCTGTTTATAGAGCATGGAACTCAGTGGTTATTAATGTTTATCGTCTATCATATTTACAAGTGGTTATAGTATTTTTGCCGTCAGTCATAATGTCTGATGTTGGAGTTTTCATACGTCTTGTGGTGATCAATATTTGTTTTATCGTCGTAGTTCGGAAAATAGTTATCATTGTTAATCAAACTATATCTACTTTTTTTTAAAATTGATTTATTTTATTTTGTTTTTCAAGGACAAATACTATCATACATTTTTTATAGATGAGATCAAGGGTAATATATCAAAATACGATACACAGCTGTTAACCAACAAGTTTTCAACCGTGAACAGCATCAATGCATGAGGTCCGATGGTTAATCATACCATATCTTCTTTTTGAAATTGATATATTGCTTTCATTTTCAAGGACAAATACTTCCATTTACTTTTCTATATATAAGAACAATAGTTTTATATTGCAAAAACGATAAACAGTTGTGTACCACCAAATGTTCAACCGTCAACAGCATCAATGCATAATATCATATGTTTAATCAAATCATAACTTTTTTTTAACTAGTGATGATATTGTTTTTATTTTCAAGGACAAAAACTTTAATTTACTTTAGTAAAAATAAAATCAAGGGTGGCATATTACACATAACGATTCACATCTGTTTACCACCAACGTTACAACCGTCATTATATCAATGTATGAGTTCACAATGTTTATTACTTTATCACATATTGTGTACAGTGATGCATGTAAAGCCGCTCGTGTTACAAATTGGGGTACACATATATATATATAAATTTCTTTCCTTTTAGCTATTACTAATAATTCCCATTAGATTCACAAATGTGGCATATACATTATTGGCTTTAGCTTTGTTTTTACCGTCCGAAATCAAGCTTGATAGCCAGTCATAGTCGTTAATACGAATCATCATCTGTATAACTAATGGTATGTGCCTTAAATTACAACATAATTGTTCCAATATACGCATATATAGATTTTAAAATTGGTGTATGAAAATATATATTAACATTTATAAATACTTGAATAACTCTATCATTTAGGATATTGATATTTGTTTAATTACTGTGAATTTGTCTGTATTGTATCTAGCTATATATACAAAATGTATAGTGTGTAATATTTAGGTCTTTCCACCTTTCCGTGGATAAACCTATTGATTTTGTTCTGATTATTGTTGTAAGAGTTATCTCCCCAAACACTGTATTTCTTGTGGCCACTACTCCTTCGCAACCGTACAATTTTACAAAACTGCTTGTTACATCTTCAGGATTAGGATTTTTATTTTGACCAAAGCTATCTGGAGACTCCATATGAGAGTTATTTCCCCTTATGCATTTGATATATAAAGTAATATGCATTTCTAACGGGTAAACTATAAGTGAAGGAGACATAGGGTCTTTTGGTTTAAGGTCTTTGGTCCAAAAAATGACAATTAGGTCAAGGTCAAAGGTCAAGGTCATATTCTAAATTTTGATTTTCGTTAATTTTCCCTTGTTTTCAAAAACCTTAAAAGACATCGACAAATTATTTTTACTAAATTGTTAGTTGTGACATGTCATAAAACTTCAGTTTAGATTGCAAGGGTACGTTGACCATAAATTAGAGTTTTCGCCCCTTTTATATTTAAAATAATGCGTAAAGTGATATAACTCATTATCCTTACATATTATGGACCTATGATCTTTTTATTTGATGTCAAGGTCAGACGCAAATTGGACGGTCTAGATTTTGACCGTTGCTTTAAATTCATATTTATAAATCATAAAACCATAGGAACTGACATTTAAACTGAATTTCAATGTTTTCATATCAAAATATATTGATAGTGGTGTTCTTTGTTTTTAAACCAAACGGCAATTTATTTATATATGATCATTATTGTTTTCCTTTTATCTTATTTTTCTACTGTTAATTAATATTTTTTTCTGTTTCTATTGTAGATCATTTGACCAAAAAATGCAAAATTCCGATAATATTTCTTTCAGCATTATGCAAAACATGGTATTCGAATGTTACCGTTTAAATTGTCATTGTCTTCGGGCAACATACCAACTGAGCGCATGCTATGTCATTGAATACGTAGGTGTTTTTTTATTGCAAAGTTCAAGAACATGTTTGCAATTAGGATATAGAACTGTGTTCCACCAAATATTCACACGTCATCAGCTTCTCTGCGTGAGATCAGATGTTTATTCCAAATATTCTAAATTTCCCAACATGAACTAAAAAGTGCATCATTAATATTGAGCATCAGAGGTAAGATCTTATCTGCAACCCAATACATAAATTATCACGAGTTGGTTGACCGTTATGAAATAACCGTTTCACAGATCATATCGGATATATTCCAAACGTCGTAACTACAATTCTCTTCTCTTTAATGAATGTGACCTACTGAATGAAACTAGTTACCGGAGGTTTTATAATATGAGCAACACGACGGGTGCCACATGTGAAGCAGGATGTGCCTACCCTTCAAGAGCACCTGATATCAGCCCCAGTTTTTGGTGGGGTTCGTGTTGCTTATTCTTTAGTTTTTTTATGTTGTGTCATGTTCAATATTGTTTGTCTTTTTCATTTGTAGCCATGGTGTTGTCAGTTTATTTTCGATTTATGAGTTTGACTGTCCCTGTGGTATCTTTCGTCCGTCTTCTTTTTTTTTTTTTTTGGTAATTAAAAATAAAATAAAAATGTCATAACATCAAATGAAAAAACAATGACCTCATTTCAAATAATGCACATACAATCATAGAAGATTAATTAAAAGCAAAAGTAGTATGCCGCTGTTCATTTGTCATAAATCGATTTAACTGAAACAAATACGGATAAAGACTAAATGGCATGAACAAAGCAGACAAATTATTTTAATGTAACAACATTTTGGATCCAGCCACGAAAACTTTATAAACATACATCTCAAACATACAACACAACTAACTGATATAATTAACAAAGTTACAAATAAATTGAATAAGACACAATAAAAAGGTGTTGTGTTGGATAATTAATTGGACAAGGACGCAAACTTCAGTGTTTTGTCGCAGCAAGCTAATTGTCAACGTCCGAGTTAAAATATTGTACACATTGTATATTGTTTACACTTTCTCGGTTAAGAACAAACTACGTACGATATAAATAAAAAGGTAAGCGTAATGGCAACACACAAAAAATCTCTTTGGTACAATTAAGAGTGTATTGTGGTTAAAGTACACACAGAGAGGACATATACCCAAACTCCAAACGTTAACACCGATTCTGGTGTTACACAGTGTCACACAGTAAAACACAGTTTTTCCCCCAAATTACACCCAGTAATTACTCCCATCTAGGAGGATTTTATGACATGTTAATTGAAGGGAAAAGTAATAAAAATTAACAAAGCAGGACTTTATGGTTTGATAGAGACATGTAATTAAAGGGTCTCGTATTTTCATTTTTACTACATTCCATTTCAATAAGTGTGGTAGAGCTATATTTTTATGTTTTATGTTATTTAAGATTTTATGTTATTAGAATATATACTGGATATATTCTATTTACAGTTATTATAATTTGTAATATGCTAGTTTACTCAGGTAGAACATTTCTTATTGTTTATATCTTTTCTATTGGTCAGTATGATTTAGGCGGGAATCTTTTGTTTAACTATTCTTTGTTCTGGTCACTTGGCTAAAATATTTATATGAAGTGGTAGCCATTTTCTTCAGCTCTATTGGAAGTTGTTATATCTTTAATTTGATATTGAAATAGTCTAGAACTTTCATATTCTTTTATAAGGTCAGTTTATTACTAATATATTCATTACAATAACATTCCAGTTTTAATGTCCAAGAGTGAGTGATATACAAGTGTATAATTGTATGAATAGATGACCGTATTATGAAAGGTGTGTGCGATTGATTAAATAGTAAAGTTATGTGTAAACTATTCATAACTTATAAAGTAATAAAGATAAACTTGATAATATAGTTTTATTTGTAAGATTTAATAAACTATATAAATTCTACATAAAACTGGTAAAAGTCTGATTTATACTTTAATTTCTAGTAACATTAATATATAATCTATTTTAACAGTTTGTATGAGTGAGCGTTAATTGATTTTATACTTCTTTACAGTTAATACAAGTAAATATTTGATTAACCAGATTTAAAGATAGATAACTCTGATTATTCTAATCTAGCAGTATAAATAAGGTTTCTTTGATTTTAATATTTTGTCTTCAGGTTATATTATTGAAACAGAATGTAAACTGATTCAAATCAATCAGTTGGTGAAAAGATTTTTTCACTACATGTGAGGTATGTTTATATGTATACAGTGTGTATTGTTCATGTTACTTTTATGTTGCTTTGCTTAAATGTATTGTCTGCTTTGTGTAACTGTTGCAAAACGGAATGTCTTGTTTGCACTTACAATTGCGCGTTATTATTATGTTAAACTAACTATTTTTGGTATGATACTACAAGCGTAGCTATGTATTAGCTGTGAACTTAGTCTGTCGTTGCATATTTCACAATGCACTAAATACAGAGAAATATAGAATGTACTTATTTAATACAGAATTCGGAATGGTGTAATATCGTTTTGTGTAGCTTGTAAAACTATTATTTTAAGGGGAAAGGAAATCTACAGTTTTCTTCTATGCATATAGATATATTGATTTTATAGTAATTGATAATTACTACTTATTGAATTGTATAAGAAATATATTGTTATTATTTCAGGGTCATTTTTGTTAGAACATCAATTCTGATGAAATAAAGAACCTAAGACCTATCAACGTGTTTGTGTTATTTAAATACATGGGAAGCACGACTACATAAGTGCCTAACAAGTTTTATTTCTGAAAGATATAAAAAGTTACTGAAATGATTTTAAGTATCTTTTTATACATCATTTTTTTTTATTAATATGTGATTTGGTTTATCTTGTTACATTGCACAATTATTTTATATCATAAGTTGTAATTGTAGTCAATAAGAAAAATACTAGTAATGATAAAAACAAATAATAACAAATAATTAAGGGATTTAATAGAAGAAATACTCCATGTTTTTCCAAACTCCTCCCACGATTTGGAGAATGTGGCTGGATTTTCCCTCTAAAAACACCAAATTTTAACACAGTGTTATGAAAATTAGTACCCTTTTTGTTTACTGTACGACAATTGACGCATGTTCGTCGTCATCTGTGAAACAGCTATTCCATAACGGTCAACCAACTCGTGATGGAGTTCGTTAAAGTTTCAAACGCATGGATTTACATGGAACTCCTGATATGATAGGTTCCATGTACGCTGCATCTCTCTGATAAGCATATTGTGATAGAATATGCAAACTCTTGAATATTGTATCAACTTGAAATATCATACAATATATGCAGCTAGATATTTGCTACATAGAAATGGAAAATTCGCAATTAAGAACAATTAAAATCTTTTTGTCACTATTTTTCTTCTCAACTGACCCTTACTGTTAGTTTCTAGATGTATGATATCAAGAATTTTAGCAAACTTAAATGTATATGATATAATTTTGTTTATAGTTGGATTTGGATTCATAATTTCTTTGAAGTCCGGCTTTTATTGTTATTTGATTTTAATATTTTAAAAAAAAGGTATTTATGAGCACTTCAAATACCCAGTTTTAAAAAAAACGCTGTATGTAATACACTTGTATAATTTAAGTATTCAAAACAGTGACGAAAGATCCAGTTTAGAATGTTAAGAAAAATTAGAACAGATCTCTGATTATCCAGTATTTACTCCTTGGTAACTATATTTTAAGTACATGTTGAGTTTTATCATATATGGTCAATGCAATGATGCTGGTAGTGGCTGTATCTGCGATGGTAGGATGAATAATCAACAACCGTTTGGTCTTTAAATCGACATAACATATGTATTTATAGACCTCTTTTGTTCAATTCTAATTTAAAGATAATCATATTTTCACTGGGATACATTTTTTGTAAGGAGATTGACGAGTAGCTTAATATAGGTCTTGCATTGACGAACGAAGATTGTTGTCGAAAAATCTATGCGACAAAATGTAAGATACAACGAAAAATGTAAAACAGATTGCAAGTTCATTTTAAAATGTTAATGACAATGTAGCTGTTTCTAAGAAACTCAACAATTATGTATATTTAGTAGGCTTCAAGTTGAAAATAATAACAATTGCTATATTGAGAGTATCTGACATGATAAAAAGCTTTTGACACGAACAATGTGCTATACCATACTAGAATTCTCGTTTTAATTCATTTTCCATCATTTCAATTAGCCATTTTTGGCTTAACTTTTTGGAATTATGCGTCCATAATGCTCTTCAACTTTGTATTTGTTTGGCTTTTTAACTTTTTTTATATGAGCGTCACTGTTGAGTGTTATGTAGACGAAACGCGCGTCTGGCGTATTTAATTATAATCCTGGAAGCTTTGGTAAATATTTGCTGTTCTACAATATTAAAACTTAGCTAGTAAGTATCAATAGGCAAATCAGTAAAAGGTTAAAGTTAATGCAATGATATTTTGATGAATTTGTGATGTTTTAGATTTAACATTTCAACTGCAATCATTTATCAATTGAGTATGGCAATTTAAACTTGAAACTAAAGACGAGTTTTAAATGTGTAGCAAGATCTGGCGATTTCCCGGATCTTCTGTGATCATCCTCGGCTTTTCGGGGGGGGGGGGGGGATTTGACTGATCAATGCTTTCTAATTGTTTTGCACAGTTTTTAGTAAATTTGATAGATTGCGTTTTTATACTGTTGTTTGTTCATGTTGATTTTTGTTGGACTTTCTTTCGTCATGCTTTTGTGTGTCTTACTATGACTCATTAGTATGCATCAATAGTTTGTTTGTTCAGCTTCTTCATCTAAAACCATATTATTTCATTTCATTATGATTGAACATACTACAATATATAGCAGCAGGGTTTTTTCTCTCAAAAAACCTGGAGTAAACGACTTGTGTTTATCATATTATGACTTTGGGATACATTCTAAGGACGACAAAGACTTCAATATATTAGTATTGGTCGAAAGGAATGAAAATAGTGATGTACATGTGGTTCTAAAGCGCAATACCTGACAGCCTTTTTATTCATAAACAAAACTATAACTTTTTCTATTGTTTTAGAATAATCAAAGTCAGTTAACCATGAAGTCCGCACTAATAAGTTCTTTGTCGTAAATATAAGTGTAGAATCTTCAGCTAGGCGTGTAACGGAAATACTTCAATAAAATGTATGGCTCAATGAAAATGTATGCCTAATTTGGCAAACTGTCGTATTATTACTCTGTATTACTTTTTTAGGTTTTTTGTCATCAGCATGTTGTGTCGTAGTAGTTTATATTGCGTCATGTTATCATAGGTTTTGTTGACGTAGTTTATCTGGTTCTTTCTCCATGATAATGCCTTCTGCTGCAAACTCTACTCTTCCTCAAATATTGTTTCTAATTCATGTGGAAACTGATCTACAAAACAGAAAAAAATATAATAACAAAGTTTATATTTTACATACATTTATTTATAAAATAAGCGAAAATGTGAGTATCGGTCAGGATTTTGGTTTTCAAGTCCTGCAGCACTTTATTTTAATTTGCATGCAGAATGTTCTCAAATTGTTACATAATCATTGTCTTTGTAAATAAGTTTCAAAATACTTTTTACGGTTGCGAATAATTAAATTTTGTTTACTCTGCAATGACTTCAAAATGATTCAAATTACCCACAAAATATGTTTACAGCCTTTGTGTTTTAGTTTTTTCCTTTAGTATTTGAAAAATTTTGAAACCGAAATGGTCCTCAAATTTATCTATAGATTACAATGTTGAATTTGTTTTGTTTCAATTCAAAATAATATATTCAACACTTTTTATTTTTTTCAATGCAAAATTGTTCTCTATCTTCACATTAATTTATGCACATAAAAGACAATAAAAATAAAACTTCTTAGGATTTTGCATCGCTGGTAAAAGGTAAATATTGAAGCATGCAATTTATACGACAAACAATATTAATATTTACCTCTTGGTAATATTTTCTTTTTGATTTCACAGGTTTCGAGCATTTCGACAATAGATTCGTGTCCATTTTCCTCTGCATACAAAACAGCAGTCCAACCGTGTATATCATTCCGTTTTATATCACATCCCAAGTCGATCAAAAATTGAACGAATTCGTTCCTCCCTATCTCTGTTGCAGGTAGATGACGACTTCGACATGTCTCGATCAAAGGTGTCGCCCCAACATAATTTATGCAGTTAATTTCTACCCCTGATGACATTATTTTCTTTGCAGCTTTGAATTTATTTTTTTGTATAGCTTGAAATACGTTGACTATTTTGTCGTATGATTGGTCACTCCTAATTGACGATGCTGATCCCATGGTACAAACTTTAGGTTTGTCTTTCTGTATCTGACAGTTAAAGCTTATATGGTTCTTTGTTGAGTAGACAGTCCTTTTATATGATTTACCTTCCTCACACCTACGTTGTGATAGTTGGTTAACTCGATGATTTTAGTGTATCAAACAAATATTGCTAATGTGAAAACTTATAAATTAATAGCAATAATCACGTTTTCAGACGTGTTGGTGATTATCAGTTTATAACTTGACAAAACAATTAAAGAAACAGTTGAATGAGATATAAATAAGTGTAAATACTGCTTATAAAGTTGCACATATTCCGTGGGTTGAAAAGGGACTGAATTTAAAAAAAAACATAATAATAAATAAATGCTCGAGAACACATCGTAACATCTTTAAATGGATCATGTGAAATGTTATCTGTTACATAGAACAGCAATTAAATCTTGCATTCCAATATGTGTATTCATAAATGATTTTTCGGTAATAGTCAATTCGGTGTTTATGAACTCCACTTGTAGGCATTGCTATTCATATACATACATCATAAAAATGATAAAAATCTATAATAAAAGTAATCATTAGGAAATGCTGTACTGCAGTCTTAAGGTGAAATGTAAATTACCATACATTTTTGCATTTGTTTTGTTGATAATTGTTTGGGTTTTTTGTTTTTAACTATTTGTCAGTAAATGATAGTACTCTCAAATCGTTCTTTCTTGCTAATTTGTTGAATTGGATGTTCAGTAGTTGTCGTGTGTTGTTGTGGTTCATAAGAGATTCTTGTTTATGGTTTTGGGCCCTTGCTGTTCGAGGTTGACCAAGGCTCCGTGTTGAAGACCGTACTTTGACCTATAATTGTTTGCTTTTGTAGATTGTGACTTGGATGGAGAGTTGCCTCATTGGCACTCATACCACATCTTCTAATATCTATGTATGCCAATCACATAATTGGGAAAAACTCATTTCTTATCATCGGGTATAAAATACACGAATTCATTGTAAAAGAGAGGCGAAAGATACCAGAGAGATATTCAAACTCACAGATCGAAAATAAACCGACAACAACATGGGTAAAAATGAAGAAAAAAAAACACAGAAAAATAATAGAACACAAGACACAACATAGAAAACTAACCACCAAGGGTGACTGGGGAATGGATATATGGTCACTTGATCTACTTCCGACTGGCAGTAAACTCTTGACAAAGTGGGTGTCCGTTTGGCTGCTCGGGATTAGAAAGTTTTCAGCAACGTCAAGTCAGAATAGGGACATAAAATCTGATGCCTCGTGTAAAGAGAGTCGAATCAACGCTAACAGGACCATATCCTTTTTGAAAGAAAGACAGTGCGTTTTTCCAAACATTCTTTCTCGTCGAATTGTTTTCTTCTAAATCAAACGGAAATATGTTGCACGACTAACGTACCACTGTTGTACGACTGAAATCAATGTTGTGCGAGCATCGTACGAAGTTTGGTATTCGTAAGACAATCGTATGGCTGTGTAAGACCCTATCACGACGGCCACAAGACAGTTACAAAACAGAAAATAGTAGAGCAAAACTGTACATGCATAATTTTCGTCCCACGACACACGGCTGCTCCTCTTACCACATGTGTCTCTGTCAATAAAAGGACATTGAACATGGAAGGTATCAAGCGAAGCCACGAATGATCATTAACATAAACAGGTCACATGGAGCATGTTGAATAGAATTACAAGGTAAAGAAAAAACATACTCCATGGGGAAACAATAACAATGCAATAAAGAAAAAAAAACAAATAAATTCATTTAGTTATAATAACACATTGTACAATATCAATATGTAACATATTTAACATTATAATTGATGATACAAACAAATCACTGTGCAATTGTGAATTCGAAATGTCTTAAATGTGTGCAAAATGACAGATCTCTTTCACTTATGAACTTTATTTTAAATAAATTTTCATTTACTCTTAAATTCTCTCTTGGTTTTTGGTGATCTGTTAAAAGGAAAATATATATTTACTATTTGTCTTCAATAATAATTATTACTTAACCAGAACAGTTGAAACATTTAAAATAAACCTTGACTCTGAACAGAGATCAATATCAATCTGCCAGATTTATGTCCAAGAACATCTCGTCTTTTTTTCTAAAACATTTACTGGAAGATATTTAGACCTTGTTGATAAATAAACCCGGTCAACAAATGATACACGATGGTCTTGAAGTATTCTGTGTACTGACGTTATTCTATTATCTTAATAACGTGTTATAATATACTTTGTTTTATAAATCCCACTTTTACGGCTTAGTCTGTTTGATATATAAGACGTGGCTCTGTGCTGATACAACCCGTCATTGTGTTATTGTTCTATGATAATTGTGTATGCTTGTCTTTCATTTTTGCTAATGTACTTTGTTTATATTCCTTTTTTTATCTCTTTGATACATATGATGAGACTATGAACTTTTACATCCCGTCATTGTGTTATTGTTCTATTGTTAATTTTTGTATAATGTCGTTAATTGTTGTGCTTCTTTGTTACATATTTGTTTGCTTTTATACTGATTAAGATTATAAAACAATGAAGACTGTTGTATCCCTATTTTTGACATTTTTACGTACGTACGCTGGCTGTTTGTTTTGTTAACACATCGTTGCCAGTATAATGAAGTTTGATGCGACTGTCATACAGTAAAATGGTTTAACTTTCAACCTAGGTTTAATCAACCATTTTCTACACAAGAAATTGCCTGTACCAAGTCTGGAATATGACAGTTGTTATCCATTCGTTTGATGTGTTTGAGCTTTTGATATTGCCATCTGATAACGGACTTTCCTTTTTGAATTTTCCTAGGATTTAGTTGTTTTGTAATTTACTTTTCATAGCATTTACTATTAACTTCAAATTACATGTATATTTTACGGCCATCAATAATGAGTAAAACCAATATCTGATCCACAATTAGGTTTAGCAGGACTGATATTGTTATTCAAGTTTTTTGTTGTTCATAATTTATGCCTAGAACCAGTCTGTCGGTCGATATTTTTGTTATTTAATCTTTTTCTAATGGTATATATTGTAATTTGTTTTTTTCGCTTGCTTCAATAATATGAGTATATAATTTTTCGACGTTTTGCATGCATGTAAAGAAGTATACGTTTGTAGATGTTTGTCCCTGTTTTTAATGCGTTGCTAAGGTGTTGATTGACAGTATAGATATAGTTTTTTCAGTCGTTGTATACCAATACAGATCTGGTGTATTTTGTAATTCATGATTACAACAATGCTTGTTACGTTGAAACAACTGAGAATCTTACAGAAATAGTTTCAACATCTAATATGGTAACCAAATAGAATCAACAAATCAGTATGTTAAATTTAAAAACTTAAATTGTTTATGTGTTTGAGTGTGTGTGCTTTTTTGTTGTTTTTTTTTTTTGCAATGAATACGGTATTAAAAAATATTTCAAGATGACAATTACTATTGTCGTTTCTCTGTAATGAGTGTTCTTGCGTGTTTTGCTGTATTTTTGTCATGTACTATTACTGCCCTTTTGACGAAAGTCTTAACATTTTCATAAATCATAATTTTTTTCTTTGAGTGTTCTGTACCAATTCTGTAATATTGTAGTTGTAATCAAATAGTTCGTTTCTATGTGTGTTGTCGTTTGTTTTTGCATTCGGTGTTCCTGTTGTACCTTTGTTTTCCTCTTGTGGTTAAGTGTTTCCATCAGTTTTGGCTTATTACCAAGCTTTGTTTTCTCTTGATGACTTTTGAACACGGTATGCTACTGTTCCCTTTATTTATTATGATGTACATTCGTGGTTGATGATATCAGATGAACAGTCTTAACATATTAACAAACCTTTAAATATACAAGTGTATTTTGTAATACAGTTTAATATTGATATACAATTTCCAAAAACACCATGTTATAAAATCGTTGACGCTAGTCACTATTGTTTGAATATGTATGATATTAAATCTAACGAATATATGTAACTGCAAACGGCACTTCCACTTAATTCCAACATTGGGTTTTAAAGTCAATGCAAATTACACTTTACTACGTTTGTGAGTCCAACATCAAGGTGCAAAGTAAAAAGACCTTTCGCTTTTGTGTTTGCTCCTACGTGTTTAATATGCATTTTTTTGGCATCATATCGTTTGAATAGTTATTTACATTTCAAATAACAATGTTAGTCAATGCATTTTCCCCGCGACTGTACTGATATTTATGGTGTTTTCTAGGACCATCAAATTTCTGTTTTTATTGGCAATTAGTAAGTCGATGCTAAAATTAAGCTTAAAGCGTACGCATCGTTGTTCTGCTTGTAAGCGGCGCCTTCAATCAAAATATACTGCGAACGTTCCTAAGTTTTTGCTTCATTGAGATGAACCATATGGATAATATCTTGGAACAAGTATGTACACAAAACAAAATATCTCTAAATATTATATATTTTCCCAAAAAGAGGTGTGGTTTGTGAATCAGCAGTAGTTACAAAGTGCAACGTGGGAAAGCCAGTGACATTGAAGAGCTCCTTCCGGTGGTCACGCGGGAAAGAGGACATAATCTAAAAATTTCGAGGTGGCGCTGTAACCAGCGTGTAAACAAAAACAAAGCCTGTGCTTCAGACATTAAATTCATTAAAACAACTTATCATCCATCAGTATTTGAGGTTAATTTTTCATTAGAATAGATTTTGTCACACGACTGCCAAATTAGGTATCAAAATAAGTCCTCCGTTACTGAAATATGATAAATCAAAAGACTACCTCCGGTGATTTCCAAAAAAAAGCGGGTAATCCCCCTGTCTGCAAAGAACTGACACAAATGCATCCTAAAGCTTTTCATTGGTCGAGATATAAATAAATGTGACCCAGAAACATATGGGCACATGACTATGTACAGGATTCCCCGTCACTCTAAGTCTTGTTTACATAATAAATACATCATTTGGAAGTCAAAATTCAACATTTTTCAGACGTTTTTGGAGTTATTTCGGTGCAAAATTAAGCAAATTATGTCATATTTAACAGCTTTTAAACACGAAATTGATTGAGACAATGAAGGGTGATGATGTTTCCAGGATTTTGAATATATTTTTACTTGAAAATGTTGATGGGTTGAAGGCTTTACACCGTCATCTGTTGATGTTTTTCATGTTACTCCTCGTATCACATTTTCTGTAGTTATTTAATAATGCTGCATGGTATAACAGATTTATGTAGTACATTGAAACTGGTTTAATCTATGAATGAATTTGTCCATATCAATGACTCCAGTTGTCTTGAAGTACCCCCCTTTTTTCACCAACTTTTTATGAAATTTCAGTTTGTCAAAAGTTATTGTCTGAATAAAAAGCCTACATAAGTGCAAAGTGTAAGCACTCAGTTAATCTTTGTTTTTAGCCATTTTTTAGGGTAATGTTTACAGTCATTCTTTGATTCTGTAAATATTAATCTGAAATGTTACAACTTGTCAATTTTAAAAAATACCAATCAACAAATATTGCCTGCATACCACTGTGACATAAAAATCTGATGCATCAATAATTTTCACTTGATTTTTACACTTTGTTCTATCTGTTTATATAAAAAAAAATACTAGGCAAGTGGGAAGTTAACACTCACACATGTTTATAAATGTCTGTCCTTATCATGCTTATCAAGCAACCTGATGTACACTAACCATTCATGTTAGAGTGTCTCTGGGCTCTGGGGCATGTTTAACTCATGAAAACTTTTCAGATTAACATTCAATAGTAATGCCCAATGCCTATTACATCCAATTCTTAATACATGTTAGACCTATATGACCATTTAAAGCATTAACAAAATGCTATATCACTTCCAATTATGAATGTCTCACTCTGATTTGGGTGATCCTGTTTTGTTGCATTGATATTAATGCTTGACCTACATTTTTATTTTACACCAATCTACTAGAAAACAAAGCTTGGACACAGGATCTATAGTTTAATCAGAATCATACCATTCCTATAATTGTGTGCTGATTTTTCTGCAATAGAATACTTTTTCACATATTTTACTCCATTCTTAAAGCACACAATTGCAATAATTTACAAAATCATGATATTACATATAGGAAAAGGGCACCAAGACATCTCATTCCTAATACTACACAAGGAGCAGGATTTGCTTACTCTTCCAGAGCACCTGAGATCAAATATGTTGTGGGTTCAAGTTATTCAGTTTTCTTTTTTCTAATTTGTATATCAGTTTAAACTTTTCATCAAAAAGTCTTAAAAAAAAAAGAAGAGATATGTATCTACTGAAAATGAGTTATTTAGGTGTTACCACACTTCAAAATCTACCTGGAAGCAAAACAGTGTAAGGTCATGTCATGATAGGCCACTTAATAGACCACAAGGATACTTCCCTACGTCTAGAAGTGAAGATTCTAAAACCTTTCCGTTTGACTCCTTCACACCTAATAAATCATTAAATCATTAAAGACCATCAAGTTGACTTTTTATATCTATTATATTTTTATGTCTCAAATACTACAGTACATACATGTATATGTCTGATATCAGTGACTTTTCTAGGAGAGGGGGTGCTGACTGACTAAAGAGGGACCTGCTGGAGTGATTCCTAATATTATCAACCAAATTTTTCCTACGAAAGGGGGGCCCTATGAATATGCTAGCTTTGCATCTATGAATCTCAGGTTTTTCAATGATTACGTTTTATTGTATTGCAACAGCATTATTGTCTCATGTACATTTACCCCACGTTATCAATATAAAATGGTTGAGTGTTTCACATTGTATATAAAAATATAATAAAAATATTTAGAAATAAAAGTTTATTAAATAATAAAAAAAATACAAAGTCATAAAAATAATGTTAAAATGAAACGTATGTGAAAAATATTTTAAATACTTAAGAGTATTATTGTTAAGAAGTCCAAGTTAAAGTAAAATTAAATCAAAGAGTCCTCTGTCCCATACATGTAAATCCTGAAAATAGAAATCCTGCTTTTCTTATTCCTACTGTTATCTGAAAATATATACTTTATGCATCTATGATATTATCAAATGAAAATAATTCCAACTTCTCTAGAGTTGTTATATGAAATTATAATATATTTTAATTGTCTACTGATTTCTATGTGGTTCACATTTAAATTGGAATTGAATGTTTCTTATTTGAATTTCACTAATGGAAAACTAATCAGATATTAATAATTGCCAATGAGAAACTATTCCAAAATACTCAATTGGAGTGGATATCTAGGCAATTTTATGCTACACGAAAGCCTTCAAACATGAGAAAATCCCATTATGTATATGCTATGATTGTTTTCCGATGTTTGTTTTCATTTTTTTTAATTGAAATCATTCTTATTCTAATTTTAAATAATCAAAAGGATGTTTATATGAGTCAACAAAAATAAACAAATTATTTTAGACTTTTGGTGTAAATAAATAATTTATTTTCAATGACTTTATATTATATGTAGGGGGTGGGGGATGTTGCAGAGGTTTGACTAGGATATTTACGTTTTTTTCGGTGATGCGTAGGTGTAAAGCAAAATTATATCAGGGTGAAATTTGATCCTGAGGAAAAAATGTCACAATAGTTGTTGTTATTTTTTGATCTGTAGGAAAATATTTCCTTGGGATATTTTTTCCTTTGCCGTGAAATTCTATCTGGGTAGTTAACTTATTGAATAGTTATTAGAAAAAACTTATCCTTTACAAATACTATGAAATAATACAAGTGTATTTGAATTAAACCTATATTGTAAAAAAAAATGTATTATAATGGGAATTATTTCACAAATTATCATTGAAAAAAATTTCTGAAAAAAAAATCAAGCAAATATCATTCTTTTGAAAAGAAAATTATCATTAAACATAAGAAAGAAAACCAGAAATAATTTCGTAATTGTGACATAATATCATAATTAAATAAGGTAAGTGAAATACATGTAAAAGTGAGTTGTGTTCAGATCTCAGTACAAATATAAATTAAAAAGTAAAGGTAGAAATATAGTTGCAATACTACTGTTAACAGTAATAGAGGAATTTGATTATGATAATATTTTTAACTATATAAATAGTTTAGTCTGGGGACAAAGATGTTGTTGTTGATTATATGGAAATCAGATGAATCATAGCATAACAATATATTGGAACAAAAGCAATTTTAACAGCTGGATAGTATTTACCTGTGAAATGTTATCTGTGTTATTAAAAATCATGTTGTAAGTCATCTTTTTATATAAATGAATATAAAAAAAATAAGATTCAAAGAAAAATTTCACTATGAAATAGATTCAGGAATATATTATATTAATATCTTTAAAATATAAATTGCTCATAATTACCTCCCGTTGATAGATTATGCAAATTTGTTCTACCTTTGTGAAACATTTTATTATTAAAGTCAGGTATATATTGATTGCGAGTAACTTACATACTAGTTAATGGGACTTTATTTCACAAGGTTTTGTGAAATATGATACGGCAAATATATACGGGTACATACTATCCGCATAACACAGATAGATTTTCACTCCTCTGGAAATAATCTACTTGTGAAATACCATGCCTGGAAAAAAATTACAGTGACAAATTATCCTCAGGATAAAATATCACAGAGGAAGAAATAAACCGTTACATTAGAAGGCGTCCCAGAAAAAAAATAAAATAGCCTTGTCAGACGTCATACTTATTTGGACTAGCATGTCATTTGCTCTATTCCTTCTTTTATAGTCAATTTTCTCTATTCTTTGTTCCTTTAGTCATATATAGTTCTCCAATTCTTCGTACTTTTAGCCATAGTTCCCTATGGCGGATTTAGGGATAGGGTTCCGGGGGTTGGAATCACAATCAATGCATTTGAATGGGGACATATAGTTGGAACCCCCTATATCCTGGGTAGGGAACCCCCTTTTCAAAATGGCTGGATCTGCCCCTGGTTCCCTATTGTGTGATCCCCTTTACTAACTGTACGAAATGATGGGTAGAGGTTTAGGATAAAACTAAACTATTTACTTATGTAGTAGTTATATTTTTCCTATAACTTAATTTTGTTTGTTTTTTGTTTCTTGTCACACATTTTTTGGGTTCAAAAATAAAAAATATAAAACCATGCATATTAACCTTTTTACTATTCGAGACAACCAAACAAATCAGCACAATGCTTTACACAACCGTAATAATTTAATGCTAACATTGACATGCCAACATTCAAGTTTTATTCAAAATTTGTAGTCTTACGCTGAGAAAGGGGAATTTATTTACATGCGATCTTTGGAAATTTACTGGATTTCAGCATCGAAAAGAGGCAAACATACAGCCATAAACCGATTTGATCAATAAATTATGTTATGAATAGTGTTCATATCTTTCTACTAACCATTTAAAGTAATAATACTAGGAATTCGTGAGCTCAGAAACCAACTTCTGTTGAAAAATGGCGTCGATTTATGTGCTTCCTTTTCGCAGCCTCAGTTACAATTTGACACGGAGTGATGGGTATTTATGCAAATATTTAGGGACTCCTATCATCATAGATACTATTTTTGGTCATTTTATATTTAAATAGCCAATAGGATGCGAATGTGTCATTTATTTTCAGAAGTGGAAAACACCCGCCATATTTTATCTTCCAAAATAACAACGTCACTTGCCATTTTCAGATGTTTGTTTCTTGTAAAATAAAATCTCCTAAGAAGAAAAAATAGCATGGTCACCTGTAAAACTTACCTATAGTCATGTAACTAATTGATGATCAAATGACACAAGTTTAATTGTCTTTAATAATAAATTTCTTGCAAAATCACACGTACACGATGTAAACAAATTACCGAGATGGTGCGATACTATCGCCGTCTATGTAAAAATCGCGATTGTCGCCCTTGATTTTTTGCCGTTACGTCATATGGAAGGAGGCGCAGAACTGATCCGTGGCTTTCCCACTGCTTTATCATTCAATTATTGTAAATGTTTAATTAATGGATTTGACTTTTTTTCCCGACGGGTTGCTAATGTGTAGCAGGTTCTGAAGAACTGTACAGAGCTTCGGAGACCTTCTTCTGTTTTAAGGGGTTTGTGTTTGCATCTTTAGTATTTTGTAGTGTTTTTTGTACCTGTTTGTCTGATGTTGTTCATTGTTAATTTATTCAATGCTTTTGATTTTCTTTCAGCAAGTTTACCTCTCCTGATGGTATAATTCACCTTTTCAAATCAACCATTACATTTTGTTTTAGTTTTAACCTTGATAAAAAAAAACGTTATAAAAATACAACTTGAAATTTGGTACCACTCTATATATCATATGCTACAGCTGGCGACGTTATATTATCCTTGGTTAAAAGGAAGGAGAGTAATGAAATACAAGTGATTATATTGCCTCATACCTGACAGCTTATTTTATTATTAAGATATAAATAGAAATATTAATGTTTCATGAATCTCCTAAAACCTAAAGGACTGCATTAATAAGTTCCATTCCACAAATACATATGTGTTTCCTCCACACTTATGCGTATGGCGGAAACACTTCTTTTACGGCTATATAATCAAGGTATATGATCACTCTGATTATCCTGCTATCATCTGTATACCACAATCGGGTTTTGTAAGATAAGTAAATTTCGAACTAATAGTTTATCTTGGTCATACTATAGTAGGTTTCGTTGTTGTAGTATATCTGGTTTATGATGGTCCATTATGTGGGAAACTCTTACACTTCCTCGAAAATAGTTTCTAATTCATGTGGAAATTGATCTAAAAACATACAAAAAATAATTAAAAAGTATATAGACTAGCAGAATATATGTTTGCGTTGAAGTGTTCATATACATCTATATAAAATTGTTTATTTTATATTGTTTATGATTTTAAATTTCTAGTTTATAAAAATTTCGTGATTAACTGCATGTAGAAAGTACTAATTCATATTACTGATATATGTTATAGAAATGCATGGTCATGTATAGTTACCATTGTGATTAATTTAACGATCAGACTTTCTATTGACTCTAAAAAAGATTTCAATTACAGACTTAATGTAGTGTTCACCTTTGATATAATTTTTTTGTTAATATAATAAAGTACTTGTACTTGAAATCGCAATGTTTCTTTAAATCTATATTCCTAATTTCAATTGCTCCTTTCCTGCTCTAATAGAAAGTAATATATGCGGAATCTGATATTTGTCATGATCAAGTTAAAAACGAATTATTTCTTTATCTTCAGTTTCAACTATGAACACAAATTACATTCAACAATTTGATTACTATAAATTATATTTGCTTTTCTTGAACTGCGAACAATATTGCATGATAAACATTAATATGTACCTCTTATAAATGTTTTCTGCTTAATTTCACAGGTTTCGAGCATTTCGACAATAGATTCGTGTCCATTTTCCTCTGCATACAAAACAGCAGTCCAACCATGTATATCATTCCGTTTTACATCACATCCCATGTCGATCAAAAATCGAACGAATTCGCTCCTCCCTATTTCTGTCGCAGGTAGATGTCGACTTCGACATGTCTCTATCAAAGGTGTCGCCCCAACATAATTAATGCAGTTAATTTCTACCCCTGATGACATTATTTTCTTTGCTGCTTTGAATTTATTTTGTTGTATAGCTTGAAATACGTTGACTATTTTGTCGTATGATTGGTCACTTCTCACTGATGATGATGATCCCATGGTACAAAGACGTGTTCTGTTGTTTAAACAGTTTTTAAGAATAGTTTATCTGATTCGTCTTTCTGTAGCTGATAGTTACAGTTTATACTGTTTCCTTCTTGACTGGTATATCCTTTTATACTACTTAATTTTCACCACACCTACGAATGTTTGTTGAATTGATATTGAATAGATAGAACGAAACGTCATCAAACAAAAATTGCAAATGTCAAAATTTCGAAAATAGATATTGAATTTAGTTTGTGAGCATTGTTTAATTCCCTTACAAAACACATTATATAAGAGGACTGCTTTATGGAATATAAATTAAAAAACAAATATTCATAAAAATATGTTCTGATATTGAACAAAAAAGAAAAAAAAATAACAAAAATTATACAACGACGTCGTTTTTGCCATGGCATTGTTAGTTTTCTACTAAATACATTTGAATATTGGTATGTGCGCCTCCCTTTTCTAACGGGCAGAGCATAACAGAGCGTGAATCTTTTTATCAAAATTTGGATTGAAATTTTTTACCTAAATTCTGATAAATCCTCCTATTAATTTGATCTATAAAACACATAGCATATGGGTGACATCTTGTCATCAACCACGGGGTATCAGTAAAACAAAATTAAGTAATTAATATGTTCTTTGTCATAATGACAAATTTGGACTTTTAGAAATATCAATCACGTGTCAAAATATGAATACCACTGAACCAATTCGTGATTGAGACCCCGCATTTGTGAAAATAGAGATAGTTTCCGAAGGTTTAAACCATTACAGGCAAGGTAAAATTTCTACTTTATGGTGTTGCGCCTATGTTTAAAATGTTTGTAACAATTGAGTATGTCAGAATAATGGTATGCACATTTTACATGGTAACCCTGAAAACCAGATAATTCGTACGTTAATTTTACATGGGAGTTAAAGATACACTTAGGTAATTGAATTCATTGCGCTTTGCTTAGAACCTCATGTGTAGTTTTAACATGTACATTTTTTGTACGGTATATTTCAATATTGACGAGTCTTTTCTCGTTTGTGTCCGTTTTGAACAGTCTAATAAACTTGTAAATAATATGTCTTATCTTCATTTCGTTTACACACAATGTATTCACCATGGCATTGTCTTTTTGTCTTCAGTTGGTCCTATTTGTTTCTTTGAATTTAATATTTGATTAATATTTCAACATGACAACAGGTTTTGTTCATCTATATGTTGTACATTTTGCTTTGTCTTTGGCTTCCTTTTTCTTAATTCCAGTTTGGTACGCAACATATCGATAAGATATTTGTTATATTTTACTGATGAGTTATTGAACTGTTGAAATAACCCTGAATATGACATTTCCAATTGTATGATGTTTTTGAACTTTTTGATTTTGACATTTGTAAATGGACTTTCTGGTTTAAATTTTTCTGTGACTTCGGTAGGTTTGTTATTTGACTTTTTGTTTTATAAAAATGACGGCGATATTAGTATTCGTTGAGTAACAAATTGTATTGTGTTTTTCAAAAAGTGGCAACATTAACAAGCATTACATGCGCAATCTTCAAGTCATAGATGGTTTATATAACAAAATATTTTGCCCGTATCAATCAGCACAGTCCAATGCATAAAAAGGCAAAAATATGCCAAAATTTTAAATCAGATGAGTTCACTGCCGGTGTGTTTGTCATTAGGGATTATGATGTTTGATAGCAAATACCACGACAGATGAGAATTGCTATGTCTAGAAAATCTTTAGCTTTTTTGAGAAAACGACAAGTACAAATCACCACGAAAGGCAACAACAATAAAAATCCTGAAGTCAAGATGGCTACAAAAAGCTTTCAGTCGAATTATACAATGTGTATTCACCACAAATACATGTTTCGAGGTAGACAAATTTCCATCGACTAATTAACGGCTTTGGAAGTTTGTTTATATTTTAACAGGTATTTTTGGCAAAAAAAAAACAACCTGTAAGTCTGATATATTTTAACACAGTTTTAAAAACATGAGACTGTTTCAGCCTTCTTTCTTGGGACAAACAAATGTTTTTTTCACAACTTTGAAAACACACTATTCCATTAAAAACGTAAGATTTTTTTTTATCATATGAATACAAACTGTTTTCGGTTTCCTTCTTAAACACATATTTGTTTATCAAATTTAAATTATTTATTCCCCTGCCTGATAAAAAGGGAAACAAAAGACTAACAATTAAGAGTAACATTATATATATATTGAATTAGCATTAACCCCCGCCACATTATTTATGTATGTGCCTGTCCTAAGTCAGGAGCCTGTAATTCAATGGTTGTCGTTTGTTTATGTGTTACATATTTTTTTGTCGTTCATTTTTTTACATAAATAAGGTTTTCTCGTTTGAATTGTTTTACATTGTCTTATCGGGGCCTTTTATAGCTGACTATACGGTATGGGCTTTGCTCATTGTTGAAGGCCGTACGGTGACCTATAGTTGTTAATGCCTGTGTCATTTTGTTCTTTTGTGGATAGTTGTCTCTTTGGCAATCATACCACATCTTCTTTTTTATATTAAGACAAAACTGTTGTGTTTCTGCTCGCACAATTTTTTCGGAACTATAAATGAACGTCATGTTTGCTGCTAGTTTAAACAGTCTAAAAATTTAACTCCTTTTTTCTTCGGACATTTTTTATTGAAGTCATGGAAACAGTTATTTCCAGTAGTTTCGTCGGTTGGTACAGTTGGATGTTTGGTTTGTGTTAACTTCAATCGTTCTTTTTTTACCTTTGAGTTTTTTTGTTGCTTTATTATATTCAAGTATG
The DNA here is from genome assembly GCF_965363235.1 of Mytilus galloprovincialis. Classification (NCBI taxonomy): domain Eukaryota; kingdom Metazoa; phylum Mollusca; class Bivalvia; order Mytilida; family Mytilidae; genus Mytilus; species Mytilus galloprovincialis. The sequence continues at coordinate 66,268,411 of NC_134850.1, read as the reverse complement.
ATAGGATATATTGTTTTTCTGAGTTATTTGAGCATTCATTTTCAACAAAACCAGGTATCAAATTATACAGAATTGGAATCACCGGAACGGTAAAAGGTGAAAGAAACTACATTTAGAAAATTATACAATACATAAAAGAGGGACGAAAGATACCAAAGGGACAGTCAAACTCATAAATCTAAAACAAACTGACAACGCCATGGCTAAAAATGAAAAAGACAAACAGAAAAACAATAGCACACATGACACAACATAGAAAACTAAAGAATAAACAACACAAACCCCACCAAAAACTAGGGGTGATCTCAGGTGCTCCGGAAGGGTAAGCAGATCCTGCTCCACATGCGGCACCCGTCGTGTTGCTTATGTGATTACAAATCAGGTAAATAGTCTAATTCGGTAGGTCAAATTCATGAAAGGGAAGGGGATTGTAGTTACGACGTGAGGAACATATCCGATATCATTTGTGAAATGGTTATTCCATAACGGTCAACCAACTCGTGATGGCGTCCGTAAAATTTACGAAGGGATGATTTCAACTTCACCATTTGGAACTCTTGATTTAATAGCTTCCTTGTGAGCAGTAACCCTCTATCAAGAAAATCATGATAGGAAATGCAAGCACGGGAATATCGTATCAATTGAGAGATATATACCCCGTATGCAGGTGCTGCTGGAATGTTGCTACTTAGAAATGGAAAGTTCACAATTGGAAAGCTGAAATCATCTCTTTTGTCGTAAAGTTTTGTCTTCAACCGACCCTCATTGTCAATTTCTAGATGTAAGTCAAGATATGAAGCTGACTTAACTGTATCTGTAGTATCCTTTATCTCCAATTCGATGGGATAGATGCGTTCCACATAGTCACCAAATTTTGAATTGTTTAGTGAAAGAACGTCATCTATATAGCGGAAAGTAGAGTTAAAGGATATTGCTAACTTCTTATCTTTCTTCCTAAGAAGTTCCTGCATGAAGTCAGCCTCATAATAATAAAGAAACAAGTCAGTAAGTAGAGGGGCACAGTTTGTTCCCATTGGTATGCCGACAGTCTGTTGAAAAACACGTCCTCCGAACGTAACAAATATGTTGTCAATCAAGAAATCAAGCATCTTAATAATATCGGTTTCAGAGAATTTTTTGTTTGAATCAGAGTGATTCTTTACAAAGTAGGATTTATCCCTCCCTAAGACAAGATACTTGTATCTACGTTGGCCATTCTTTTTAATGAAGCAAAGTAATACCAACTCTTTTAATTTGTCTTTAAGTTTGGAATGTGGAATACTTGTGTAAAGAGTAGAGAAGTCAAATGTTTTAATACTGTTACAAGATGAAAGAGAGTTAGATTGTATGTACTCTAAAAGATCTTTGGAATTTTTAAGTATCCACATCTGATTCACGCCACCTCTAGAATAGGCAGTTTCACAATAACTTTGAAGCCCGTCTTTGATTGCTGATAAAATGGATGTTAATAATTTAGAAAGAGGTTTTGTGGAGCACTTGGAAGACCCAGCAATATACCGCTGTTTGTAAGGACACTTATGTAGTTTAGGTATCCAATACAGTGATGGAAGATCCAGTTCTTCATCTTTGGTTGAAATACCAAAGGAACAAAGAACAGACCTATGATTATCCAGGATTTCCTCTTTGGTAAGTGTCGTGAGGGTATATGTTGAGTTTCCAAGTGAATTGTCTATACCTAATTCGTTTATCAAGCAATTAATGTAATGACTTTTACAGACAAAAACGATGTTATTTGGGGCTTTGTCTGCGGGGACAACAACATATTTATCATGGAGGTCGGATAGGTGTTTAGCAACATTTGGGTCTTTAAAAATTGACGTAGCATGGGCATTGATGGACCCATTCAGTTTCTTAATTCTTATTTGTATTAAGGACCTCACTGCCTTTATCCATTCGGATAGAGTGTCTACGTCTTCCTTCTCGCGCTTAGCCCATTGCCTGGCATAATCCTCGACTGAATCCATCAAAATTTTAAAGTTGTATTTCCAATTGATGGATTTAGGCTCACGATATTTCGGACCTTTCGATAACACGTTTCGTAGAGAAGTGTTATTAACAATGTTAAGGTCACCGGTAATAACGTGGCCAGCGGGATTATATGTGAATTGGGAACTAGCACAAGTGCAATCAGGAGGTTTAGACTTGAAGTCGTCAATATCGAGATCCTGCAAAACGCGTTTGTAATTGAAAATTTTAGTTGCAATAGGTTTGGTATAGGTATAAGAAATTATTGGTACAGACTGGTTTTTAAAATAAGGAGGTATTTTCGATTGAACTAATTTATGATGAAGGATATTGCCAAGGTTGACGCCATCGAGACCTTTGTTGGCAAAGGAAAGATTTAGAAAATATCTTTTCTCTTTTTCATCTTTTCCAATGCGAACTGGCTTGAAAAGTCTGTGACTTGCAATATCCGAAATTATAGCTTGAAGTTTGTATTGGTTTGAATGAGGGTTTGTAACAGTGGATTCCAAACATAAATTGAACAGAGAATGAAGTTTTGAAAGGGGTAATGAATAAAGTTTCGTGCGAATGTGATGAATACCTAACGGTTTTTGTATGAATGGCAGCAAGTCATTAATAGAGACATCATGCAGAGAGGGTGATGTATAATGACGATGACCACAATTTTCTTATGATCAATTTGTTTACAGATTTGTTTTTGGAACCAAGGTTATCAAAGTAAATCACAATTAAATGAGAGACGGCATAACAATACGAAGGATTTAAAAGTTATGTTACTAAAGACAGTATCAAAAAACAAGCGATATGACTAAATAATAACCTCAAACAGAAATAATGATTAAATTATATGCTGACAAATGTGGACCAAAAAGGAGTATTCTGGAATAACACATGACACCGAAGGCTCAGAAATGTTACACAGAAGCTTTAATAAATAGAAGTTAGTTTAGATTATAAGAGAATTTAATGTTAACATAGAAAATTGGGTTTTAATGTTTAGTTTATTTTTTTGTTGTACAAACATATTAACAATTTAAATACGTTTTTATGTTTAAAATGTCAATTAGAATTTAGTTATAAAATATAGTACAGAACGTATGGGTATTTTTCATAAGAAACATGAGAAAAGTATGAAAACTATAAATCCTCTTACAATTTTGTTTAAAATAAGCTGATAACTACCATACATATAAAATATACTAAACATTTAAAGAGCTTTGCATTGATATTTCGTAGGTCTAAACTTAATCATTTTTAATTTGCTGTATCACTGCTTGGGACGTTTTAAGATGCAATGATTTCAAAAACTCTGTTTATCGACATTTTCTTTAATGTTTTCCAAGTTGGATAATTACAATGATTCAGCTCATTTCTGAAATTTTCTCATTTCTAGCTCAGATAGATACATTGCAGATGTTTTGCTATTCATTATAAGGGAACGTCTGCCTATATTGTAAACTTTGGCATTTATTTCACCTCTTTACATAAATGAAAACTGTGAATTTTCACAATACAAACAACTTAATGGCGTGTGTGAAATAGTAAACAACAAGTTTGATATTCTAACGGTCGTTCATCGGTAATTTTAATCCTGCTACCGCTTGATTGATATCTGTATTTGCTTATATCAAAGACCAAACAAAACAGATTGCTTAGTTCTAGTTTCACATTCAGATATACAAATGTATAAGTGATGTTTTGTTACACAATTACCGACATTTAGATGAATACTGTCTCGTTATATCTCCTGACGAACTTGAAATTAAGAATAATACCGAAAATAGAAGGTTTGCCTAAAATCTAGATCTTCTCCCCATATCGTCATAAATGACATCAAGTAAAGATATATCACAAATGCATTGATTTGAATTTTCCAATAGTCAATTTACCATATATATTTACCATGGCAGTAAATTCATTTAATTTCTACAGACGGTTTCTATATATCTCAGTTAATACCTTACGTTAATGTATGTTGACACTGTACGAACATCATTAAATGGGGTTGCTTCTTACAAAGATATAGCCTAAGTAATTAGAATGAACGAGTAAAATCGAAAATATATAAGTTTAATGGTCACTTTTATAAATCGGTCGACCGGTGCGACGTGTCGGTGTCTAAGCTCACTGTTGTTTTGTTAGTTTTTGTCACTGTAAGGGACTGAGATACATTAACCAGAAAAGTCGTCTGCTCTTTCGTTTTGCTATTGGTGTCATACATTGTCATCTGTCAAATAAATTTGTCAAAACGATCAACAAACTCTAAATGGCGTCCGTACAATTTTCAAAGGGACGATTTTACTTTTTTCCCTTGGAACCCATGGTCTAATAGCTTCCTTGTTAATTTATAACAAGGAAATAATGATAGGAAATGTAATCCCGAGAACATATTATCACATGGTAGATATATTTATCCTGATTTGGAGTAATTTCTCGAAATTTGATTGGCTGATATTGTCCTAATAAATTTCAGTACAATTTTTTTACGTAAATTGGAATTATCTCCCTTATTATTTCGTCAATTGGAATTATCTCCCTTATCATTTCGTCAATTTGAATTATCTCCCTTACACCATTGACTTAAAAAAAAACTTAGTTGCTTTATAGTTCTACTATTTTTTTTATTTTTCACAGTTTTAGATTAAATACCTGAAATATATTTGGTTGATGTTGTTCTAATATTGAATTTTTAAAAATATAATAATATGTAATATATTAAAATCAGGATTAATTCGTTACACAGTGTTCAATTGTCCTAATACGGAATTTATCGGGTCAATACAATTCATGTTGGGTAAATAAAATTCATATAGCTTCGCCTCAACCAATATGCCGATAAATTCTCGTATTAGGACAATTGCACACTGTGTAACTAATATTATCTTACCTCCTATACATTTCCAGGAATATGATTGGTTAAAAGCGTCCGCGTGCAAACCGTGTATATTTGATATTAGGTCAGTAGGGAGGCGGGGCTTATCTCATACACGGTTAGTAGTGGAGTTACGTCCCTTTATATTCCTTATTAGGTAAGAAGGGGCGGGGCTTATTTCATACACGGTTAGTAATGGTGTTATGTCCCTTTATAAAAAACAAAACGGTACTGAGAAAAAAAATCTTAAAAGTTCCTACAGACGAAAAAATTGATGATTAAGATTGAAACAAATTCATAAAACACATTTAAACCTTACAAGTTATTGTTGGCATCTGTTTTTGTAGGATCAATGGAAGTATTTTCTTAGTGCTTACAGTATTGCAGACTTGCTCATATTAAGAACCACTAGTCTTAATTTCACACGTTAAGATAGTCGGTAAGATAAATTCGTTTCATAGTGTGCTAGTGACGTAATACGGTATATATGGGGTCAGTAAATTCCATATGGGGATTCGAGCTTCGCTCTCACCCCATATAAAATTTACTGACCCCATATATACCGTATTAGGTCACTAGCACACTATGTAACTAATAATCCCATATGCAGGTGAAGCTAAAATGTTGCTTCAAAGCATATTGCACGGTTATTTTTAGAATATTCAAAAACCGATATACCTTGTGACGTAATGTAATGAATTTCATGATATTGTTAAAAGTTTTATAAAAAAGAATAGATATGATCAAATTTTTTTAAGAAAAAATCTTCAAATACATAAGATGTAAAAAAGAAACAGAACAAGTAGATGAAAAAACAACAACTAATATGTTGCTATTTTCTAAGAGACAATATGATATCTTTAAAATCCCAAATGATGATACAAATATGGTCAGGAATTAATAATATAATAAATATAACAATTATAGCCTATGTATCAGGTAAATACAGGATATATCGACCCAAACTTCAGACGTATATCGACCTCAGACGTCGTCCTCAGTCAATATACTTCTTTCAGGTTAATATATCCTTGTATCGACCTAATAGGTCTAATACCACCAAATCATGGTACGTCACATCCGGTTGTATACGAAAGTAGGACGAAAAAAATATTCCCTGGAATTTGACAGTTGTAGAAAATTAACCCTGCATTTCAATGCACTTAAATTTTTCTGAGTCATAAACATGTATGTTTAGTGCCTGACAGCTTCATTTCTTTTTGATTTGATGGTCTTATAAAATATTTTGGAAAGTTAAGGTTGCATAGTTACCAAAGCAGGTAACCAGTAAATAACAGTGTAAAAATTGGGTTGTTTACTTCCGGTGATGGTTATTTTCTTATATACAATGAAATGTAGTGTGAAATTTTCACTGTAGCACTGGAAAGGATTAAACTTTATACATGAAAATTATTTCTTTGGTTGAAATAAAGGTAAATACTGTACATATTTTTTAAAGTGCCAATTTAACAAAGACTAATAGGGGAAAATCAATGGTGGTATTACACCTATTTAGGGAAACTTCATGTGCACTCGTGACCTTATTGTACTTTCATTTTTAACCGGATTTTTGTGACAAAAATGTCGGTTATTGAATTGGGGATGAACGGCGGACGGGCGGGCGGTCGGGCGGGCGGGCAGGCGGGCGGCAATCAAATGTTGTCCGTGCATTAACTCATGAACCGTTCAACCAAAGCTTATAAAATTTTAATATGTTGTTACTGACAACTAAATGAAGGTCAAGTTCAATAATGGCGATTTTCACTTTTACCGTTCAGGAGTAATGGTTCTTGAAAGATTGAAAAATGGAGTTTCCAGTCGTGTCCGTGCATTTACGCATGAACTGTTCTACCAAAGCTTCCCAAATTTTAATATGTTGTTACTGATGACAAAATGGAAGTCAAGTTCAATAATGACGATTTTGACTTTTACCGTTCAGGAGTTATGGTTCTTGAAAGATTGAACAATGGAGTTTCCAGTCGTGTCCGTGCATTTACGCATGAACTGTTCTACCAAAGCTTGACTAATTTTAATATGTTGTTACTGGTGACAAAATAGAGGTCAAGTTCAATAATGACGATTTTGACTTTTACCGTTCAGGAGTTATGGTTCTTGAAAGATTGAAAAATGGTGTTTCCAGTCGTGTCCGTGCATTTTCTCATGAACTATTCAACCAAAGCTTTTAAAATTTATATATGTTGTTACTGATGACAAAATAGAGGTCAAGTTCAATAATGACGATTTTCACTTTCACCATTCATCAGTAATGGTTCTTGTGATATTTCCAGGATACAAATAAATGTTAATAAATCCGGTTTGCTGTCGTTGTGACAGCCTCTTGTTAAAAATTATTACTAAACCGGTTCATACATTGTAAACATGCACGATTCGGAATGGATTGAGACACAGAAAGCACGTTTGAGGTAAAATTGCCTTGAAATGGGGGTTTACGGGTGTTTGCTAAGTCAAATGGGTGGACAGACAAAGCTGTATTCAGTTTACTGTGTTAAATTTTAAATCACCCTTACAGTTTTGTTTATACAATATGTGAATTTTCATTTCAGTGTTAACCATGTTCTGAGGAGCAGTCTGTTGAAAAATCTTATATGTAAATTGGTCTGCAGATGACACTTTAGCATTAAAGTATGTATCAACTAATGTTATGTTTTTTTGTGTTTTGGTCGCAAAAGTATACATTTTGCCATTGTGCCGTCTGCATTTTGCACTGACAAAACATCATCTAGACACTTATTTGTCTTGGATTTATACACATCAGAATCCAGTCTCACATACTTACACTTTATAATTCTTACCAATTTTTTTTTAACAGCATTCCAAGGGACATTACCCTTTTTAAAAACATTTTGAGGTATTTTTTATTACTCCTTCTCCCTATTTTCTAATATAAAATACAAGAAAGTGGATGTTTTGTGTAAATCTATTAGAAATATAGTGTTATAAGTAAATAAAAAGACTTTGATACCAGTGACAATAAAGTATTGACTGAAAGGGAACCGTTATTTGTCACACTAGAGGAACAGACCAAAACCTCAAGTTACACATAAGGGCTTATAGAAACTTCTGTGGAGACTGTTAACATTTATAGAGAGTTCTTTCAGCAAAAACACTTTACTTATTGATTTTACATTACGTTTATTATATTTTTTTGGGAAAGTAATCACATTTGTTTTATTTTTTAGACAAAAGATATCAAGTGTTGATGAAAAAAGAAGGAAGAAGGAAAAATGGACCAAAACAGACCATCAAATGAATTCTAAAAGGTGCAATAAAATTGTTTATCATTTCAAAGTTGTCTTTTGTGTCCCATTTAATTGTTTGAATACATATATCATGATCAGATATTAGTCGACACTGCATTTAATAATGATACACTGAAATTAGGAATTTTCGAAGAAATTAGACTGAAATCGTCGTAGGATATGGTCTTACACTATAGTGATTTTCTCTAAAACTATAGCTCTGACTGAGACAAAACTTGACAGTTTTGCTTGAAATAACGTGCAATTGGAGGGGAAAAAATTACATTAAGTTTATTCGACATTTAGGTGTTCTTTACACAGGCTATACTTGTATAATACTGATTATTAAGAGGGTAAAAGCCATGTTTGCTTTTTAATTCCATTTTGCTTTTTTATATTACAGTTTCTCTAATTCCTACCCAAATTATCCTTTTCAATAAATATGTCGTTCGTTTGATGCGACTGTCATACAAGTGAGAGGTTTAGCGCTATAAAACCAGGTCCAATCAACCATATTCAGGAATATGAGTAATTATCCAGTCCTTCGATGTCTTTGGGCTTTAGATTTTGCCGTGTGATACGGGACTTTCGGTTATGAATTTCCTCGGAGTTCGGTATTTTTGTTTTTTTTCAATAACATTCTTGTAAATAAACAATGATGGGTAGCATCAAAATTTGCAGTAGTCGACATTCATTAGTCCTGTATTATATATATATATAAAATATAAGGAACTTTGATTGCTTAAAAAAGATACAATACCACTAGGTAGCCTATATTCATAGAGGGACCGTGTCTAAGACATAATAACTACTTGTATGAATATTCGAAAAATTTCGAGACGTTCCGAAAATCTTGATTCCGAGGGATATCGAGTGGCCCATAGACACATCCAAACCTAGCCAATATATAAAAACAATGTTTGATGGGATAGTTACCAAAGTTTTCAGTAGCTTATCGTTATTAACTGTGTTACCTTGGATTTATAGAACATATTTAAACAAATTGACCAAACAAACATTGCATAGCATTTTGTTATCTAAGGTATAGTATATTTTTAAAATGAATGTAATACTTGCCATTGGATCCGCTCATGTAATGAGATTGGTACAATCTAATACGAATAAATCCAAATTTATTTTTGCTTGGGAAATAATAAAAAATAATAAAATTAATCCTGACATGAATGTTCATAAAGAGGGAGGTCTATAAACCCGACATAACCAAATTTGCTACAATATAAACTAATGCAATCAAAATCTAGTTTTTATAGCTCTCTTTACCTCCCAATCGTATGACATTTGTTTCAAGTTTTGTTGAACACACAAAAACTGTTTGAGTAAAATGATTGTCGATTTGCGTTCAATGCCGGTTCAGATTTTGAATTATAAAGAAAAACTGTTTAAGCAACCATCTTAAAACAACAACAAGTTCAGGATATCGTTTTGAGCAACATAAATATCTTGTCGTGTAACAATATAAGAAAAACAAATAATCCTGACATGACAATTCATAGAATTGGAAGTCCATACCTTTGTCATAACCAAATGCGCTACTATAAAAACTAATGAAACGACATGAGTGGAAAACTACTGTCGTATTTTTATTTGCAACAGGCATTTTTATAAGAAAGTTGTAAATTAAACCTAGTTGTATTGCTCTCTAAACCTTTCAAACTATGACATGTCAAAATTTAGTTGAGTAGGCAAACCTTAACTGTAAGGAAGCAGACTGCGTATTTGTTCTTCTTGCCGGTTCAGATTTTTGTTATTTAAATGCAAAATAGTAACAGCACCGAACAAACCTTTTTGAACCAAAATAAATTGCTTGAGAAGGGGACTACTAAACATATTTTGATTCTATTTCTTATGAAATAAATTTTAAAAAAAACAGTTAAATATTCGGGGAAATAATTTGAAAGAGGGGCGAAAGATACCAGAGGGAGTTGAAACTGAGGTAAATAAAAACACATATTGTGTTATACAAAGGTGATTCTTAAGAAAACAAAACATGCGGTATCGCAATAAACGGAGTTTGTCTTTCTATGAGCAACGCGGTGGTAGTTACATGTAGAACAGTATTTTTCTCTGCCAGACCACCTGAGATTATCCCGCGGCTTATATATTTTATATTAAGATAAAGTGAGATCTTTCACTATTTATAAACAACTGTGCCTAGGAAATGGCAACCATAATAACAATAAAGTCTTTATCATAAACATGTTGACATTACAGTTATACCAAAATAGAAAGAATCATGACGAAGATAAGTCGCTGAAAATGCATAGAAATTCAAAAAGTAATTTGGTATGCTTTACGTCAATAAATCAAACATCCAGCGCCCAAAAATAAGCAAAAGTCATCTAGAGGACAACAAACAATCTTACAAAATGAACAGATAACATGAATCAATTGATAGGACGCCGATTTATTGCAATATTGACAAATATTCCAATATAGCTTGAAACAACTAAGAAGCTTCTTGATTTTAGACGATCACATGAAGACATGCATCGTATCATCACATATCTATTATGTCTTCTTTGTTTTTACAATGAACATAAGAAAATGATACTCCTTGATCAAAATCAATCACTCAATACATTATTCGGATAGATTACCCACATGTCATGAATTCAACATGTACATTAACGGTTTGAAGCAAAATATGTACACCATAAAACTTAGGGTATAAGTAATATCAATCGAATTCACATTAATTTTAGCAGTGTGATTTGTGATTTTACTGGCTGAATTTGTGGAGTTTTAACAAAACGTCAATACGAAAGCATTCAAACGATAGAAAATACATCTTGAAGTCAGCGTGCATATTTCAACACATGCAATTTGTCAAACATTAAATCGACAAAACTCTAGAAGGATAATAAATAAGTTACAATACATACTGTCAAAAAATGCTATTAACACCAAATTGTCAACAAACAAAAAAGTACATGACAAATGCCTAGGAATAAGTAAGTTTTTGATTCGGAACAGAAATGAACGAGTTGTGTCAAATTTATCAATGAAATGAAATTCAGATTGCTATGTGTTAATTTGGGCCATGATAACCTACATCAAAAGGACACAATTGGTTGAAGGAATCTCTAAAATATTTCGATAAAATGTATAGAGAACCGTACATAAATATTGTCATACAGACAATTTAGTGCGTTACTTATCTCGTCACAGATCTAGTAAGTATAGCAAGCATATTTACATTTGGCAAATCAGAAGCTGACTTAATATGGATTGCTACAAATGAATCAGCAGTGACAATTATCCAGAGACTATTTAATTCGATATGACAATATAAATGTTGCATACATCACATATCTGAATAAAATTAAACAGTGATACTTCACGATAATTATTTATCAAAAAGAGGAGATTTGTAGAATAAGTCAATAAGGGCAATTAAAAAGATAAAAACATGCAAAACAATAGACATGTTTCTACAGTATGACAGTCTTCACATCGTTCGAATCTAACAATATAGTAAATAATCATAACAACACCGGTTACAAATGATGATGGAATATTTTAACAAAAATGTATGTTTCAACATATTTAGATATAAATATGAATTAAATTGGACGCTATATTTTATCTCCTATATTTAACGTATATAAGAAACAATGCCATTATACATCAGTAACTACAAAAAAAAAATTTCATTATTTTTTTGGATTCGATAATATACAAAGTACAGAAAACTATTTTATAAGAAAGAAAAAGATGCCATATCTGTATGGAATAGCTTCAATGAAAAACAAGCAGTAAACCCATCATAATTTAAGAAAACCACAGTTGCTCCGATGACGTATATAAGACAAAAGTAGTATACCGCTGTAAGAAATCGATTGAGAAAAAACAAATCTTGGTTACAAAGCAAAACTGAGAAACCAACATCAAATATAAGAGGAGAACCACGACAAAACAGAAACACTAAAATACAACACACACACAGGAACGAACTATAAGATAACAACTGCCATTTTCCTGACTTGGTACAAGACATTTTCAGAAAAAAATGGTGGGTTTGGTTTTGATACCAGAGGGAGTTGAAACTGAGGTAAATAAAAACACATATTGTGTTATACAAAGGTGATTCTTAAAAAAACAAAGCATGCGGTATCGCAATAAACGGAGTTTGTTTTTCTATGAGCAACGCGGTGGTAGTTACATGTAGAACAGTATTTTTCTCTGCCAGACCACCTGAGATTATCCCGCGGCTTATATATTTTATATTAAGATAAAGTGAGATCTTTCACTATTTATAAACAACTGTGCCTAGGAAATGGCAACCATAATAACAATAAAGTCTTTATCATAAACATGTTGACATTACAGTTATACCACAATAGAAAGAATCATGACGAAGATAAGTCGCTGAAAATGCATAGAAATTCAAAAAGTAATTAGGTATGCTTTACGTCAATAAATCAAACATCCAGCGCCTAAAAATAAGCAAAAGTCATCTAGAGGACAACAAACAATCTTACAAAATGAACAGATAACATGAATCAATTTATAGGACGCCGAAATATTGCAATATTGACAAATATTCCAATATAGCTTGAAACATCTAAGAAGCTTCTTGATTTTGGACGATCACATGGAGACATGCATCGTATCATCACATACCTATTATGCCTTCTTTGTTTTTACAATGAACATACGAAAATGATACTCCTTGATCAAAATCAATCATTCAATACATTATTCGGATAGATTACCCACATGTCATGAATTCAACATGTACATTAACGGTTTGAAGCAAAATATGTACACCATAAAGCTAAGGGTATAAGTAATATCAATCGAATTCACATTAATTTTAGCAGTGTGATTTGTGATTTTACTGGCTGAATTTGTGGAGTTTTAATAAAACGTCAATACGAAAGCATTCAAACGATAGAAATTACATCTTGAAGTCAGCGTGCATATTTCAACGCATGCAATTTGTCAAACATTAAATCGACAAAACTCTAGAAGGATAATAAATAAGTTACAATACATACTGTAAAAAAATGCTATTAACACCAAATTTTCAACAAACAAAAAAGTACATGACAAATGCCTAGGAATAAGTAAGTTTTTGATTCGGAACAGAAATGAACGAGTTGTGTCAAATTTATCAATGAAATGAAATTCAGATTGCTATGTGTTAATTTGGGCCATGATAACCTACATCAAAAGGACACAATTGGTTGAAGGAATCTCTAAAATATTTCGATAAAATGTATAGAGAACCGTACATAAATATTGTCATACAGACAATTTAGTGCGTTACTTATCTCATCACAGATCTAGTAAGTATAGCAAGCATATTTACATTTGGCAAATCAGAAGCTGACTTAATATGGATTGCTACAAATGAATCAGCAGTGACAATTATCCAGAGACTATTTAATTCGATATGACAATATAAATGTTGCATACATCACATATCTGAATAAAATTAAACAGTGATACTTCACGATAATTATTTATCAAAAAGAGGAGATTTGTAGAATAAGTCAATAAGGGCAATTAAAAAGATAAAAACATGCAAAACAATAGACATGTTTCTACAGTATGACAGTCTTCACATCGTTCGAATCTAACAATATAGTAAATAATCATAACAACACCGGTTACAAATGATGATGGAATATTTTAACAAAAATGTATGTTTCAACATATTTAGATATAAATATGAATTAAATTGGACGCTATATATTATCTCCTATATTTAACGTATATAAGAAACAATGCCATTATACATCAGTAACTACAAAAAAAAAAATTTCATTATTTTTTTGGATTCGATAATATACAAAGTACAGAAAACTATTTTATAAGAAAGAAAAAGATGCCATATCTGTATGGAATAGCTTAAATGAAAAACAAGCAGTAAACCCATCATTATTTAACAAAACCACAGTTGCTCCGATGACGTATATAAGACAAAAGTAGTATACCGCTGTAAGAAATCGATTGAGAAAAAACAAATCTTGGTTACAAAGCAAAACTGAGAAAACCACATCAAATATAAGAGGAGAACCACGACAAAACAGAAACACTAAAATACAACACACACACAGGAACGAACTATAAGATAACAACTGCCATTTTCCTGACTTGGTACAAGACATTTTCAGAAAAAAATGGTGGGTTTGGTTTTGCGGCTAGCCAAACTACGCGCTTTAATTGTTATCTTAAATACAACACTAAAATAACAACATTACATGACAGGACTATAGTACAAATAAATGCACGAACATTCAGGACAGAAAATACACAAATAAACATTACAATATGACTTTTCGATATGCTTATAGTTATCAAAGGTACCAGGCTAATAATTCAATACACCATACGTGCGTTCAATCTACATAAGACTCGCCAGTGACGCTCAGATACAAATAGTAAAGAAAGCCAAACAAGTATAAAGTTGTAGAGCATCGATGACCAAACAATCTTAAAGGTTGTGCCAAATACGGCTAAGATATGTATGCATTGGGTATGATAAGTAAACATGCGGTCATGTTACTCCATATATAGGTGTAATACCATCATTGGTTTTCGCCTATAGTCTTTGTCAAATTCGCACTGTTTCAAAGAGTAAAGTTTTATCCTGTCCAATACTATGGAAAAAATTTCACACAACTTTTTATTTCGTTTAAGAAAATTACTATCACTGGAAGTTAACCAATTAAATTGTCACCTCTTTTTAACCTGTGTAAAAGCTTTAGTAACCATTTAAACTCCAGTTTCCAAATTGTCCTATAGAAAATCCAAACACATAAATAATTAAATTCCTAAGATATATGTTTATGAACCAGAAATGTTTTACTGCAAAGAAATGTTGAATTAATTACCCACAACTGTGAAATACAAGGGAATATTTTTTCGAACTATTTTCGTATGCAATCGTATGTGACAATGATTAGATGGTATGACACCCATTTTGTCAATTACTGCAATGAGATTAATCCGGTCAACCAAGTCATCAGACTTTGATTATTTAATATCAGCATATGTTTCTTTTGATTTTCTTTTAGATTTTATATGGTCTACATCATGTTAGTAAATGATCAATAGTTATCAAAGGTACCAGGATTATAATTTAGTACGCCAGCCGCGCGTTTCGTCTACATAAGACTCATCAGTGACGCTCATATCAAAATATTTATAAAGCCAAACAATTACAAAGTTGAAGAGCATTGAGGATCCAAAATTCCAAAAAGTTGTGCCAAATACGGCTAAGGAAATCTATGCCCGGAATAAGAAAATCCTTAGTTTTTCGAAAAATTTAAACTTTTGTTAACAGGAAATTTATAAAAAAAAAAAATGACCACAATATTGAAATTCATGTCAACACCGAAGTGTTGACTACTGGGCTGGTGATACCCTCGGGGACGAAACGTCCACCAGCAGTGGCATCGACCCAGTGGTGTAAATAGTTATCAAAGGTACCAGGATTATAATTTAGTACGCCAGACGCGCGTTTCGTCTACATAAGACTCATCAGTGACGCTCATATCAAAATATTTATAAAGCCAAACAATTACAAAGTTGAAGAGCATTGAGGATCCAAAATTCCAAAAAGATGTGCCAAATACGGCTCGGGAAATCTATGCCTGGAATAAGAAAATCCTTAGTTTTTCGAAAAATTTAAACTTTTGTTAACAGGAAATTTATAAAAAAAAAAAATGACCACATTATTGATATTCATGTCAACACCGAAGTGTTGACTACTTGGCTGGTGATACCCTCGGGGACGAAACGCCCCCCAGCAGTGGCATCGACCCAGTGGTGTAAATAGTTATCAAAGGTACCAGGATTATAATTTAGTACGCCAGACGCGCGTTTCGTCTACATAAGACTCATCAGTGACGCTCATATCAAAATATTTATAAAGCCAAACAATTACAAAGTTGAAGAGCAATGAGGATTCAAAAATGTTGTGCCAAATACGGCTAAGGAAATCTATGCCAAATCAGAGGAAATGGTCCGATGTTATTACCATCGTAGCAAATGCTTGTCCGGCAGAGGGTTAGAAAAAATCTTGTCACTTAAAAATCATGAATTTTGAGGATGACAGTTTCAGTATATTCATCTTTTCTTCTAATATTTCGTGTTATCATAAGTTTTATATAAAAAAAAAAGAAGATGTGGTATGATTGCCAATGAGACAACTCTCCACAAGAGACCAAAATGACACAGAAATGAACAACTATAGGTCACCCTACGGACTTCAACAATGGGCAAAGCCCATACCGCATAGTCAGCTATAAAAGGCCCCGAAATGGCAATTGAAAACAATTCAGAAAAACGAAGAAACTAGCGGCCTTATCATATGCAAAAAACAAATGAAAAACAAATGTGTAACACATAAACAAACGAAAACCATTGAATAACATGTTTTCTACATCGCAATTAATGTAGCGTCTTTTTTAACTCTTGGGCCTGATTCAAACAATGATAGAACGGACGCAAGTCCTATTGAATTTGGCATTGGAAGAACAAGGACAATAACGTTGTATGTAGTAACAAAAATCTAATTCAGCTATTCAGAAGAGTGACATCATCTCCATTCTTTTTCTTGAAAGTGAAATAACAACATTATCAAGCTCCGAGGGACATTCAAAACAGAAAGTCAGTAGTCAAACGTCAAAATCAAAAGCTCAAACACATTAAACGAATGGAAAACAACTGTCATTTTCTTAACTTAGAACAGGGATTTTCTGATGACGAAAAGGATGAATTAAACCTGGTTCAAAAGCTAGCTAAATCGCTGACCTGTATGACAGTTGCATCAAATTCCAATATATTGACAACGATGAGTAAACAAAATAAACAGACATAATAGGTAAAAATGTAAAAAAAAATAACAGTATAGCAGTCAACATAGTGTTATGATCTTAATATTAACAATATTTAAACAGCAAATACGTAACATAAAAACACATTGTGATTGCAAAAGATCATAAAACGGACCTGTCAGTATACAAGCTTTTATCCTTGTTTTAATGTCCTTGAAGTCTATATGAGTTTGTATGTAAGTGACAATGCCTAAATCCATATACATGTTGTTAATAGGGTAACATATGTCTACAGGTTTTATAGAATTGTAAAGGAATACATTCATCATAGAAATACTAAGACTGATACTATGTACAACAGACTAGGGTTTCGTCAACAAATTACTCATTATTGACGGTTGACTAGAACATTTTGAAATGACCAAAAACAGGTTTGACGTTGAAGAGCGTTGAGAACCAAACAATTCCAAAAGGTTTTGCCAAATACAACTATATATATTCATAGTTAAACGAAAATATCGAATATTTTAAATAGTTGAGACAGGTGTTAGCAGAATTTAAGTAAATGCAGACAGATGTTACAGGCGTATTGTTTACATCTTTTACATTCCAAAAAAAGACTTATCATGCTTCATGGCACATGAGTTCAATCCCAGGGTGGTTGTTTTTGTTTTGGTTGAGTGTTGCTAAATCTATAGTATAATGTGTTTTGTGTTGTGTTTTGGTAAATTTTAGTTTTTTACATTGCGTTATCATTTTGTCGTCCACTTTCAATGTCCCGTAGGTATCATTATCCTCTCCCCAGCTTTGCGCATTTGGGTTTAATTTTTATTCGTAATTTTAAGCGAGATAAATAGCAATTTTAAATCCTTGAAATGATAACCAGAAATACACTATATATTTTTAAATAGATATGTTGACATTTCATTTGCTTCACGAGAAATGGATCCATGACGTAGATTGGTCGATGAAAATACACTCAAATGAGATCTACAGGGTACATTTTGCGTCAATGAACTAAGAATCCTCAGATTAAAATAAGCAAATAATCGTGAGGGTGACAAAATGTCCGTAACAATTTAGGTAAACTGTCTCTATATAGAGATAGGAAGATGTGGTATGAGTGCAAATGAGACAACTCTCCATCCAAGTAACAATTTATAAAAGTAAATCAATATAGGTCAAAGTACGGCCTTCAACACGGAGCCTTGGCTCATACCGAACAGCAAGCCATAAAGGGCTTCAAAAAATTACTGATGTAAAACCAAGCAAACGGGAAACCCAACGTTCTAATCTATACAAAAAAGTTAAACGAGAAACGCATATGAACTACATAATAAACAGACGACAACAACTGTACATCATATTCCTGACTTAGGACAGGTGCTCTGTACAATGAGTCATACATTTAATCGCACAGAGTAACACAAACTGTGTATGAAAAACACGAAAACTATACGATCTGGTATAAACGACGAATTCTCGTTATAAATATAGACATTAAGATTATGCTTAAAAACACGAGTGAACTATTAAGATAATCTAAAACGTGGAAATGACAAACATAAATACACTAAAGCTTTTTGAATACTTAAATTACCAGGTGTTCGAACAAAAATAGCTCCATGACGAAAATAAACTCAAATGAGAGTGACGGGGTACATTTTGCGTCAATCAATAAGAATCTCACTAAAAAAGCAAGTCATCAAGAAGGCACTATATTGATTTAAAAACTTGACAAACTAAATGCCTTTGTAAAACAGAAGTGACCATAGAATCTATCAAAAACAATCAACATATCAATATAATATTGCTAGCAAAAATGAATGTTTTGTTATTGGTTGTTTATCGATTATAAAATCTCAAGTCATTTTAACAATGACGATTTGAATCAAGATCTTTTCATCATTTCGATGAGTTTTGCTCATACAAAATGAGGAGATCTAGCTTTTCATTTACTAGACTTTTGGTAAACTTACACCGAGGATGAATGCAATTCTCATTTCTATGTGTGGATTGTGTAAATAAATCTTGAGTGTAGTTTATAGAAAATCACTAATTCTTAAATCTAACTCTTTTTTTAAATTTTAACACAAAATCAGACGATCTAAAGCTACCGATTTTATATTTGATTCTTTATTTCCACAAAGACATATTGAAAGAATGGTACAAGATACTAAAAGATTTTTTTTTTTGAAACTCCTAAGCTGAAGACAAACCGACAACGCTATTGCATTAAACAAAAAGACACACCAAAAAACAATATTTCCAGTTTGGATATACTAGCATGTTTTAAACCTGTTTTCTTCCCTTTTCGCTACCATTGTTTTCTATGTTGTCTTTTATATTGTATACCTTTATTTGTCTTCTGGTCGTTTTTCGTTTTAGACTTTGCTTTATCATTTTGTCATCGACTTTACTAGTTTGAATAAATATCTTGACATAACAGTTATACCTTTGAAAATATATCCATGACGTAGATAAGTCGATGAAGATACACTCAAAAAAGAGTTACTGGGTACATTTCCCGTCGATGAATCAATAATTTGGCGACCAAAATAAGAATGTCATCGTAAGGGCAACACATTGTCTCAAAACGGACATATTTTATGAATCTACACATGTACAATACTTAAAAACTTAAATCGTTCAGGGTACTAGTAACAAAACCAGTGCATGAACCAAACGAAAACATCCATAGAATCTGTCATCAACGAAGAATTTTCGTTATATATATAAATTTCAAAATATACCTAAAAACATCAAGGAACTTTTCTGACTTCGAAATAAGCACATCAACACGTGGATTGTATCAATACATTACAGTTAGACTCCATTCAAAAAAACAATGAACAGATGAACATGATACTCTTAGATAAGATGTCTTATATATTTAAAACTTTCGCTGGCTTATGTATACACATGATGATTTGAAGCAATATATATTTAAAATCCAGATGCGTTTTGCATATGAAAATTAAGTCTCCATAAAGGAAAGTTGAATTCACTAGGTTGATGATAAATTTAATATCAATCCTTTTCTTATGTTTTGCATTGAACGATCCATTTGTTCAATGTGTTTGAGCTTTTGATTATGCCATTATGCCATTAAGTCATCGTGCGGGCAACAAATTGTTTTACAAAATTGACATTTGAAATGTCATATGATTTTTTAGACATTCCATCACTAAGAATCATAAAAACTGTGCATGAATCAAACAGTACATACAAAAGGATCTGAAATTAACTAAAATTCTCGTTATATAGATAAACATTCAGATATGCTTCAAACACCAAGAAATATCCTGACTATGGATAATCACATAATCTATACATATCAATATGATTCCATTTAATAAACAATGAACATATCAAAATGATACCGTTAGATAAAATGAATGATTTGCTAGCTATATCACCAGGTTTAATCCAACTTTTTCTACCTAAGATAATGTCGGTACCAAGTCAGGAATATGACATTTGTTATACATTTGTTTGATGTGTTGTGGCTATTGCTTTTGCCATTTTGTTACGGACTTTCCCTTTTGAATTTTCCTTGGAGTTCAGTATTTTTGTGAATTAACAATACGTAGGACGATTTAATGTGAAATCAATTTCACATCCCGGTACGTTTTGAAGCTTTTATCCACTGGTCTTGTGGTTAAATTAAATTAAATCCAATTCTCATTTCTTTCTGGTATCGTTTTCTAACGGTTATGTCTTAGTATATGCAGTTACGAGATTTTATGCATTGTTCAACTTTTGTTGCATCTGTTGCATTTGTTGATTCCCATTTATCGGTCATTTATTTTTCAAAAGGAAACAAATAATAAAAGAAGATAACTATCTATAATACAAAAAGATACAGACATGAAATTCCGCATAATTCTGTATGTACAATACAGAATTCTAATTAAAATAAACTCGGGTGACTGTAACTGAAAATGTGAAATCATTGCATTCTATTGGTTGCAGAACAGAATTAATATTTAGAGTGCAATATTCACCAATATTACACTGGACGATAATTTCACTAGTTGAAATAAAAATGGCCACTTTAATTGCAATTATATTGATTTTCAATTTCAAAAATAAGTCTTAAAATTAAACATAAGTACGTTCAGCTAGAAACATAATTCAACACAATATCAACAGTTATTTCACCAAAATAAACAAATTATATTTTACACAGAATATGCAATGTATGATCATATCCTGAAGTATGTAATCCACTGTGAGAAGTAGTTATTTGGATTAAATGTATCGAAAGAAATAAAGTGATCACAAAATATGGCAATTGTTTGGCACAAACACTTTTCTCATTCCAATTATTCCAATAATTTTAATTCGAATATTACTTGTTACATTGCTGATTTTAATAGTCTACTAAAAACAAACATTAACACAGAAGTTCATAATACGCCATTTCAGAACCTTCAAATTCCTTGCATAGATTGCAAGAGCCATTTGCCGTCAAATTCATTTTCTCAACGGTTTACCAAATTCTCATAGAATATCTATACCATACTAAAACGCATATCAAAACTACATAAAAATCCAAAACAAAAACTAACAAAGCATGGGCTTGGTATAATTTATTAACTTTTTATGCTTGTATTAGACCATCAATCGAGATGATCCAAGGACTGTTGACGATCATATAATCTGATATAAACATACACATAGATTTTAATAGATAGCAAGCACATGCAATTATTTTTTTCTTTGTCTGTTTGACTACATGTTATTGGTTAAACATATATAAATATGATTGTTTTACTTGTATAAGAATGAATTTTTTGTTGGTCACATCAGTCAACGAAAGTGCAATTCCCTGTTTCACTTTCCAATGTTGACATTAATGAATGAACATGCTGGCCACAACTTGCTGACTATTATTAGCTATCAGTTTGGTACAATCACATCAATTTAAATTAAATAACAGTTATACATTATTGACTTGCAAGTCATTAATTCAACCCTTTCGAGATTGTATCAATACAACCTTTAGTTTGATCTTTTTGCGTGTGAATTAGACTTCACTAAAATTTATTGTAATATAGTCATTTTCTCAATTGCTTTGTTTTGCCTATACGATAATGGAATAATTATAAATAAATGCGGTGATAATTAAACTTTAGAATTATATAAACAATTTTATTCACGTTCTGTTCCTTTTCAACGTCTTGTTAATTTTATATTTTATAAGTAATAAGCTTAAGTTGCTCCCGCTGTTTTAAGTGTGAACAACTAATGTCGTTTTGTGTACTACAGAAAGAACTTACATGTATTGTGAATTGACTGATCAATTTTGTGTTATGCTATTATGGGTTATCCGACAGCTCTTGGTATTATTTTGATACTGCTTAATCACTTTCACTAAGTGTATCGTTATCAAGTTTTGATTTTAACATTTCTCGTGTTAAATGTATAACAGATTTACAGCCCGAATAATCTAAACACATAGTTAACCCTAATAGCCCTAATAACCCTACATAATAATTTGACGCATAATAATTTGACGTTATAACATCAAGTAATGTTGAATAGCCCTACAAAATCAAATGAGTGGTAATAGCGTTACAAAATCATATGAAGTGAAATACCCCTACAAAGTCGTTTGAATTGAAATAACTATACTACCATCATAGGACGTGTAAAAGCCCTACAACATCAAATGACGTGAAATAGTCCCGCAACATCATAAGACGTGAAATAGTCCTACAACGTAAAAAGGACCTAAAAGCCCTACAACATCAAATGACTTGAAATAGCCCTACATGATCAAATGACCTGGAATAGTCCTAAAACATCATAGGACGTGAAATAGCCCTACAACATTAAATGACTTGAAATACCCCTACAACATCAAATGACTTGAAATAGCCCTACAACATCAAATGACTTGAAATAGCCCTACAACATCAAATGACTTGAAATAGCCTTACAACATCAAATGACTTGAACTAGCCCTAAAAATTCGTTTGTAGTGTAATTACCCGGAATAGTCCTACAAATTCATATGACATGAAATAGCCTTACAAAGTCATATGACGTGGTATAGCACTACACATTCATTTGTAGTGTAATACCCCTGTTTATAAACAAAAAACAATGTTCTATAAAAATCGAAAACTGTGAAATTATAAACAGGGTAATATTTGTCAAATCAAAAACTGTTATAATATAAACAGAAAAACAATCAAATTAACGTTAACAAACATCAAGGTTGTAAAGACAAAAGCTGTAATATCATAAACGTTGAAAACTGTTATATAACCATAAAGCGAAAATAAGTAAAACTTAAAGTATTTCATTGATAAATGTATAACATGTGTGTAACTTCACATTAAAATCCATGTTGAATTTCAAAATATTATGAAGATTTTCATATATGCTGTACACATAAATATAAATATAAATATTTTTACAAACGTTAGGATTTACAAGGTGCTAGTTTCCATAGTATTACTTTCGAAACTAACTAAGATTCTATGTATGTCTCCAACGCTGGGCTAAACATCGTTAATCTTTCAACCCACAATTTACCCTTTGTCTTGGTTCAAGCAAAGTGCCTTTGAGAATAGCACCATTGTCACACTTACACTTGATGAATAAATATATTACTGATGTTTTCAACCAGGATTTCCGTTTGAAATATTGGGATTTTCGTAACAGTATCTGAGCAGACACGAAATCCTGTATCGAGGGTTAACAAGTCTTCTACATAACGGACATAAGGATTCCGCTAAAAATCCCGTGAATGTTCCAACGTAGTTACGGCTCGCATCTGTAGCTAAAAAACAGAATATAATCTTATTTGATTAAAATGTTTAGTTACGGTGGTACAACATTACAAGGAAAAAAATCAGCAAAACATTTTAATAAATTGTCTTAGGATAATGAAATAATAAGCTTCTCAATGATCAAATTTATTGTAATCCTCCCATTTATTTGTATTGTAATCCTGCCATGTAAGATTGTCATTTAAATGTTATATTTAATATTGCCATAAAAGCGGGAGGGTTGGTTAGCCACAAAATCAGGCTGAACCAACCATTTTATTCTTAGAATGTCCTGTACCTAGTCAGGAAAATGTCCATTGTAATATTATAGTTCGTTTCTGCGATTGTTACATTTAAGTGTTGTGTTTCTATTGAGTCGTAGTTCTTCTCTTATATTTGATGTGTTTCTCTCAGTTAACAATTGTAACCCGGATTTGTTTTTTTTTCTCAATCGATTTATGAATTTCAAACAGCGGATTACTACTGTTGCCTTTTTTAGTGTTTGTAAAACTGTTACATATCCATTGACTTTTTCCGATAAAGTATGTGGTTCAAGTTTTTTGAAAATTTTATATTTTTTGTCAAAGCGTCAAGGTCAATATTTTGTCAAAATTTTATGAAAATTAAACTAGCCAAATTAATGTTAGTAAAGGTGTTCGGTACAACCTTAAATGTATTTTTTTCAAACTAACAGTAAAATCAAATTGTTGCTTTATATTTCAGTCCACAAACTTGTATCTCAAAATGAATTAGAAACACATTATCAGTTATTGCTAGTATAGTCTTAAAGGAAACTTAACATGAATTGCTGCAGAGTTTCCTGCATTTACTTTTCCCTAACTATTTTATGCTTCTTAATACAGTTCAAACACCATAAAGATAATATTACCTTGATTATTATTAGTATTATTATTATTATCATTATTATTCTGTTGGTTGTTATTAGAAAGGTTCTGGTTTCTTCCATTGGCAAATGTTTTTTTCCCTCGCCTAGTCGTAACAAGAATGCTGGCATGTTTTCCTGGGGCTTTTAATATTTGTATTGGTCCTAGTGCTGAATCCGGGATCTTTATTAATTTACTGGATGAAGTGCTAAAATCGAATATGTCATCGTCAGATCCACTACTTAGAATGGTAAACGGTTGATTACTTGCACTCTCTCCATTGGTTAGAATTCTTATCACTGTCGGTCCTGGCCCTCCACTTGGTGTCAATTGAATCTTCTTTTTTCTCGATTCGTCCCCAACTGTTCTACCCAGTGCGCTCTTCCATAAGCTTGAAATGTATTTTTCGGCTGTAAATAGACAATGAACATCATTTAAATATCCAAACAAAATCAGGTGAAGTGTTTCTTATTTAAAAAAAAACTAATCAAATCAAAGTTATTATCTTTATTTTTGACAGATGTTGGTTTTTTTGTTGTTTTTTTTTTTTTTTTATTATTTAAAACATTCTGTTAATTAGTGACAGAAAAACCCTTCGAGTATTTTAATAAATTTTCCAAACAAAAAAAACATAAATGATCAATAGATTTCTTGTACAGTTCTGTAATTTGTGTGTGTGGTCAACTTAATTACATCTAGGTAACTCTAAAGGGACATTTACTGTCAAATTCCTGTTCACCGATTTGACTCAAATTCTCACATTTGATTTATAACAAACAAAAACGTATATCCAAATTATGAAAAGTGTAAAATTAACAATTAACAAGGCATAGGTTCGATAATATTTAACATCGTGTCGTGTGTTTTGTAGTCTAGATGCCATATAATCAACTATCGAGTTGACCTCTGAAGACTGCCGATGTCCATCAAGCGATAAGAACATAAATGTAAATAGATAACGAACTCGTACAGTTGGATTGTTCTAGATCTATTTAATTTCGTATCATTGGTTCAAAATATAAATGTTCATTATCGTTGTTACCTGTATAAGAATGAGTTTTAGTTGATCGAATCAGTCAATCGAATGATTTACCTTTCTTTCAGTTTCCAATTCATGCGTAATCCATTTCTAGCTAAGGGTTTAAATTGAAGCTGACATAAATACGGAGTCAAAAGGGTGAATTATTCTCTTGCGAGTAAATAATTCATCATCCATTTTTCTTTGGTGATTTTTACCAAATTTAACTATACTGGCTGCTAACAGCAAATTATCATTTCACTATTTCACTTTCATTATTGGTTGAACAAAAAAATCATATTTTAAATTTGTATACATCTCGTAGCTAGTGCTCCTTTAAATAATCATGTTGTATATCATAATGAAGAAATCATGAAATACTCGAGAGAAATATAAGCTGCACAACAGCAGCAAAAGGTCCATAATAGTTTTATTATGATTAATGATTATAATTAATGTTATTTTATTTGATGTTTTTTTTTTCCTATAAGTTCTAGTGCTTTTATTTTTATCTGAGACACAATTTCGAGAAGGAAAAAGTAAAGACAGACAACACCATGGCTACAGAAGAGGCGCAAGTAACGAACAACTCCATAAACAGCTCATACAAATGGGCAGTTATATATCCAAAGTAAGTGTAAGTGGTGTTAAGCACCAGTTAACAAACAAACATAAAAAAAAATGATTACACGAAACCTCTCCCCATACAAAACATAAATCGGACTCGCATGCTGCTTAAGGGGTAGTTTCGTACTTGTTCAAGATAAGAGTCACTACAAGAACTGAAATCAAAAATTAACAAGCGTACAACTTTATCAATTTGAGAGGGGTTAACTGTTTTACAGGAATTATGTCGCACACAGAAAACATGATCCAATAAATATTTTTTTCTCAAATTGCCCCAATTGTAAGCTAAATTTGACGTTTTTGTAGTGCTCTTATTTCATCAAGTACCAGAATGTCCTTTCAATTACAAAGAACCTGTCGAGGAAAATTATATTCCTCGGAGTCAAAAGTTGGTAATATGAAACTAATATGAAATAGTTTGTTGACACCGGCACGTGTCCCTTAACATGAGAGCAATTAAAAAAACATCAATTATAACAAGAAAAATGATTACAATCATTACTCTTTAATTATACGATGACTTCAATGTATGAAATTCTAGTAAATCATCTGTAGTGACGGCCAGAACATTTAACGGACTATTGGTATAAGATATTTATAAAATGTTAGGAAATTTAGTAGATTCTAGGTCACTAGGCTAAAGACAGTATATCATTAGCATCTACATGATTGAAGCCTTGTACTTGATAAATTCTTCAAAATGTGGACCTCTTTCGGATATTTAGTGTCTACTGCATATAAATGAAGAGCAGCACATGTGTGTGTCAATGAATCACGTGCATGTGCAATAAATCACACCACACTAGTCTAGAATAATTTGAAACAAATGATATAATAAGATAATAGAAAGAATATTGAACTCTTCAAATAAGGAATTAAAAACTAAGCAATTTTGAAATTGGCAATATTTTTCCCTATTCTGGTGTCCATTTCATGCAGATCGACGGTTAGTTCACGACGTTTTCTGATATTTCAGCTAACCTTCTAAATAGAGGAAATGATGGTTTAATTGTGTCTTAAACTTCTAAAAAAACATTAAAGATTTAAAATGTAGAGTGAACGGTTAATTAGTCAAACAACATGACTACTAAATTCAAATTCAAATACTAAATTCAAATTCTATACAAATTCAAATGGATCAAAATTAATGTTTTATACTTTTTGTGTTTATTTGACACATGTAAAATTGTGTGCAACAAATATTTTGTCTATGAACTATAATTATATACTTTCATTATAAGTTGTTTTGAAGCATTGCACCGGCAAATTAAGTTTTCCGTTTAATTTAGATAAGACCCGCATTTACAATACTGATTTTAGTAAGAACGGTGTGCCGATACATTTTTGAAAAAGTTAAAAGTAATTTGAGAGGAAATTTGTAATTGAGAAAACAGAATTGGCAAGAAATATGAAACCTGCATGAACAAATCTTAAGAATAAAAGAGAAATCAGAGAGTTAACTAAACTTTAAAACGTTTACACCTGTCCTAATTCTTGAACCTGGTGTTAAAAAGTAAAATCACAAAAATACTGAACTTAGAGGAAGATCAATTGGGAAAGTCCATAATCACATGGCAAAATCAAATAACAAAACGCATCAAAAACGAATGGACAAAAACTGTCATATTCCTGACTTGGTACAGGCATTTTCAAATGTAGAAAATGGTGGATTAAATCTGGTTCTATAGCGCTAACCCTCTCACTTTAATGACAGTCTCATCAATTTCCGATATTTTTACATTGATGCGTTAAATAAACAGACACAATAAATATAATAGTCAAAATATGGGTACATCAGTCATCATCGTTTAACAATTTTAAAAGGAACAATTTTAACAGAACACAAAAACATCTACTATCTACGAACACATTTATTGAGTGTCTGACGTCAGAAAATTTTATACGTCACATAAATTTGTCGTTCAATGTGCGTACAAACAATTTTAAAATTTTCCTGGGAATGTTAGCATACAGGGTTAAAAAAATCAAAAGTATGTAAGAATAAATTTAAGAAATAGACCGAGATTTAAACTAGTCCAAAAGTTATATATAGAATTTATAAGAATCCAAAAATAGTTAATACCACTACGCGATTGAATGATTTTGACGTTTGTGGTTCAACGTATATTGTTAAGTGGTTGTCGTTTGTTTATTTGGTTCATAAATGTTTCGCGTTTCTTGTTTTTATATATATATATATTTTTATATATATAGATTAGACCATTTGTTTTCCTGTTATACAGTAGTCATATTTGGGACCTTAGTAGATTGTTGTTCGTTGTGGGCCAAGGCTCCGTGTTGATTTTCACAAATTGTTTGTACAAAATATTGCTAACATGTACGTTTAAAAAAAAATAGATTCAAATTTTATTAAAGTCTCACCACTTGTATTACATAATACATTGTAAATATCTGTACAAGAGTTGTTAATTCTGCATTATAATTTCTGGAATATTTTAATGATGTAGATTACCATAATTAAAGGGCAATGAATTTAATCCTGGTATCTTTGATGAGTTTATTTACCACTTAATTCATACACAAATCTGCTTTAGAAAAAGAATCTAATCACGACACATGGATGGAATTCTTTAAATAAACAAAAAACTGGTATGATTCTCAATTTCGTTTGCGGTATAACATACATGTATCAGGTATGCATGAGGCATCAATTTTGGAAACTACACTTTTTTATTTATTAAAGTATGTGAAGGAATATCCAAATACTTCAACATGTTCAAATGTCTACGTAGGGATTTTCAGCCAACTTTTGGGAATTTTTAGACATAATTTATGGACTGGATTTCCGACAAAATCAATCATTCAAATCATGCAATTACACGTGATAATCTGTCAATCACGTGACAGAAGAGAACATAATATGTCATTAATAATATTATATATCAAGAAAAAGTCCAGAAAAGTACGAGTCAAGTTAAAATTTCTTCGAAAAAAAGAAAACTACGAAAAATGAACACCCAGTTTAAAAAATATTTACATGTCAGTAAACTTAAGAAAGCGGATTATACCCTACCACAAACTGGTGGCTTCGGAATGGTATCAAGAAAAGTATATATTGATATTAAACTTGGTGCAGGATGTTATGGTTAATTATTAAACCAATAATATGAACCGAAACGAAGCCGAAAGTTATAAGTTTTCTTATTATTGGTATCTGCCCTTACGCCAGGTACCAAAGAAAGCGTATTTCACATTACAATGGATTATAAGATGGTAGTATATTAACACGTGGTATATTGTTCATGTATATAACAATATTATCCTTTGTCTTGGTAGGCAGGACTTAAAAAAAACTTACAGAATAACACACCTGAATCGACCAATCTACCTTATTATTCAAGAATTTGCATAAAATGTATTTACACGAACTGACCTTCAATAAAAACGTAAATGTCTTAACTTATATGTTGTAACCAGTAGTAATTGAATATACTAGTTTCTTTGTTTTATTTATAAATACCAGTGATGTTTTTTGCTAGAAACATTGCGTTACTAAAATATTTACAAACCGCATGTACGAAGGCTAGACATTCAAACTTGGCCATGACATAAAGACATAAACTTTACTACTCATATAATAAATACAGTATGCATACCACAACATTCAAATTAGGAATTAAAAAAAAAAGGAAACACAAATAGGACTATTGAAGATCGCTAGTCGAAGAAATCCGACAAATTGGTAAAAACAAAAAAAGACGAATCTAGATAACCGTCTAAAAGCATTACACGTAAAACTAATGACTGAACAATACTACTTCCACTGTCAAAGGGGGTGATCAAATGTGCTCCGGAAGGATAGCATGCATGGGTCTGCTTCACATGGTGCCCCTCGTGTTTCATATAGCAACTACTAATTATGAGATGAGTTTGATTCGGTGATGTCACATTTGAGGAAAAGGATCGGCATTGTTGCTATAATATTTGAAACATTGAATCTTTTTAGGTGTATGGTTTTGTAGGTGTGAAAATTATTTATCAATTAATGCATTACCTATATAACCGTTGTTGTCACGTAGTTCAAAATATTAAACCAAGTTGTTTGTGTATGAGTGCTATGAGAAATATTATATATATCACAATATTAGATGTGATTATAACGCATGCTCACTGGAATTTCCATGAAAAAATTATATCACAATGTTAGATGGGATATAGGTACGCATGCTTATGTACATTGTATAACACAATGTTGTAAGAGTTTACTAAAGTATTCATGACAGTACAAAAAAATGAAATGCATGTAATCCTGATACAAGAAATAAGAAGAGGTGGCATGATTGCAAATGTTTCAAACATAAACCAATCCTGTTGTTAGCAACTAAAGGACACTGAAGGTCAACATACGGCTTTCAAAAATGAGCAACACCAATAATTGTTTAAAGGTCATAAATCTATTCCATAACAGTTAATATTCAGTGCAAGAAAAATAGTTATGTAACTATGATCTTAAATCATCCTTATTTGGTAGTCTATGACATTAAACACAAACGTTCATTACAAATGTTTTTTGTCCGCAAAGTACAAATTTTCGTTAGTTAGTAAGTACATTACAAATTCAAATTCAAACATATGTTATTGCTAATCAAAGCGCCCACAAGGAGCAGAACAATCAACATTAAGTACATACAAATGATTACAAGTGATCCAATATGATTAAGACACAATGTTATAAAAAAAAAGTAATAAAAAAAATAATATTTGTTAAGACAAGTAGAAGAATACAACAAGCACAGTGTTAATAATATAACTAGGTTAAAAAAGGGGGGTCACTGGGCATTACTATATCTATATATCATTTAAGAAAACTTTCCCATATGAGGATAAATTATCCAATAATTCCGAGTTTCTGGAGTATGAAAATATCTTCAGAGGACATTAGCCAAATAAATTGTAATTTAATATCTAAACCACTAAAATTTTTAAACCGTTGTTTTATTTCATTTAAAAATTTGAAACGAATATTTAAAAGTTTGTGCACTGAAGAAGAAAATGAATTTCATCCTCAACCTCAGTACCACACAATTTACAGATACGTTCTGAAACTGTCAGATTTTTGTACCTTCCCCTCTCAATCTCTAAATCGTGAGCACTGATACGGAATTTCGTTAAGTAATGTCTATATCTAACATTTTCCTGCGAAAGGTAATTTTCTATGCAAAATCTGCTTTTAAAAAGTCTATAAGTTCTAAGCTTGTTACCATATAGTTTATTGCCTTTGAAATCATTATTAAGCTCAGTTTGCCATATTAAATGATATTTTGATTGCATCTTTTTGCATAAATAGTTTTTTAACTTCGTCTTTTTAAATTAAGTGCATAATATAACATGTTTTGCATTTGTTTTAATATTAAGTCTGACACGAAAATTTGCTTACGGTGCATAAAAGTTTATCTAATGGAAAACCAATTTTGTTTATAGAGCTAGTTAATTTTGTGTATTTTACAACTGTTTCTTCCCTGTAGGTGTGTTCAATAGACATTGGTGTGCAATATAAAGTAAGCCCAGAGATAAACGTATACGTACATAATGTATGAAATGGAGAATCTTATAATCTTTGGTATAGTCATAAAGTACGTCTAAACTTTAGAGGGAAATTAGCATTGATTTTGTTAAATACATTCACGGACCAAGTTTGAATGAATCAATTATAAAACTCAATACTAAAGTAATACCAAGTGATTGATTTTATTTATGAAACATAAAAACTGATAACTAAATATATCTAATAAATTAGGAGAAATCTTGTAATTAATTCGTTGCACCTTGTCATGTGGGTGTTATTTCAAAATTTCGTTGTGCACCTGAATATTAAGAACTGTAACGCATTGAATAAGAATATATGTTATTTTAATCGTATGTTTTGCTATGACATGTAGAAAATGCCGATTGCATGTGATTTGTGATTTGATAATTTCAGATAATTAATAAACTTTATTGAAATGTTTACCAGATCGCTTGCCATAGCCATATATAATGGCATACATAAATTTAAATTAAAAAAAAAAAAATATTTCCTAATTTCTTACAATTTTAGAACATTAGGGTAAATCTGTTATCAGTGAAGTTTTTGGGATTAACTTTTCTCTGTAGCTTTGTGTAGTTGGTGTTTCTCTTTGCTTATGTTTTCCGTCTTTTGCTTAACATATGGGGTTAACACTCTTGATATGGGTCATTTTCAAAAAATGTCGAATTTTGAAATTGAAAATTTATTAAAAGTTACTTATTCAAACAATCCTCTACATAAGAAAATCAAAACAAACAGTACTTAAAGTAGAACATATTAAAAGATGCAATCTTGGTAATGTCATACACAAATATATTTTGTATTTCAAGTAACAATGCAACAGTCTACATGAAAACATGACCTGGACATATTTCTGACCTTTGGCCGACCAGTCTTTGCTCTTACTCCTAAATGAGCGGATACGCAGCAAATACAGATTTCAAGTCTTTGGTTTCATTCGGAATGCATTATAACCGAAGCGTTTTATCCTAGATGTGAACACGCTACCACGATAATGAAAGGATATTGTTCTACGTAAATGGGAAATCAACCCAACGCTACAAACACCAAAAAATGTAAAATGGAGACAAAATAAGAACACACTTTGACATTTGATGTAGAAATGCTTTGGACGCATTTAATTAATGGCGTTATTTTTATTTACAT
This sequence comes from Mytilus galloprovincialis, assembly GCF_965363235.1. Classification (NCBI taxonomy): domain Eukaryota; kingdom Metazoa; phylum Mollusca; class Bivalvia; order Mytilida; family Mytilidae; genus Mytilus; species Mytilus galloprovincialis. The sequence continues at coordinate 66,235,475 of NC_134850.1, read as the reverse complement.
ATTTGCCAATCCGTTTTGTTGGGTATTTGTATTCTTACTTTCTAATCGTCTCGGCGATTTTTGTGTAATCCATACTTTCTCATATACTGTGACCGTGTAATACATGTATATCCTATATCATACGTCTGCTATATTTTTTTGTTTCTTACAGATCCTAGCATAAAAAAAGATTTTATGTTAACATATGATGTTGTTTGATTTGATTTTAATATAACATCCAAAAAAAAAATTGTAAGGATAGTGGTGATTCGTGTACGTAAAGTGATACCATTGGCTATATGATGTTAGTCTTTCTATTATTTTTTGTGTTAAGTTGTTTGTCTGATGATGTTTTTTATTAGTTTATTGAACATCGTCATCCTCTTTTTTAATTTATTCGCTGTTGAGTCCAGACAAGATATTAAAGTATTTATAAGTGGACATTTTATTTCTTAAATGAATTGTAAATATTTATCTAGACAACCGACAGAACACGGGAGGCACTGTCATGACTGTGCAAAGAAATCCGGCGAAGCAAGTTTATTCAAATATTCAGCGATAATATCAAAGCACTGCTTCGTGTACATTAACAAATAGTATGGCAGATATTTAAAAAAAAAAGGGGGAAAAATGATTAAACGTCAGTAAGAAAGATGTAAAACGACCAAATTAAAAACCAATCAAAAACCTATAGGAAATAGAAGAATGTTCAACAATACACTTGTATCTTATATAGTATTCAAGTTTAAAACCTTTTTTTGAATTTATGTCTACGTCAGTATGATATCTTTATGTGCACTTAAATATAAAATTGATGAAACAAAGTGCCCGTGGTCTACATTTGGGGATTCTTATCTTAAATGAAACTACGTGGATGTCTTTGTCTTCGGAATTATTAAAAGCAGATTATAAAAAGATATTCACTAAAAGTTGTGGGTCTTATAAGTATATAAGCAACTCTGTTCAGGATTTATAATATTCAATTGCAACTGAAAAAAGGTTATAATTACTGTAATTGTACATACTCTTTTAAAGTAAATAAATTACTGATATATAGGTGAAGTCGTATGATTTTTTTTTGGTGCTAACCTATCATTTTAATAAAAAGGTTAAAATGAAATGTTGTTTATTTGTTGTTATTTGCATTTTTTTTAAGGTTGCATCTGATTAATCTTTCGGTGATTATTGCCTTGATTGAGTTCTATGTTAATTCATTATAATATAACTTGAATCTATTTTTTTATGATTTATATTTCCTTGTTGGCTACCAGTTGGGATGACTGAAAATTGGCGCCTTCAACTTTGGTTGTAATACCAAAATGTAATTGACCACATTACTTAACGCCTTTTTATTATACATGTAGGGTTAGATTTTAAAACAAAAAGTCCAGTTGGCCACAGTACTTTAAAACGTCTTTTAGGATAAGATTGTTAAACAAAAGGTCAAGTTGACCACAGTACTTAAATCCTTCAACGTATAGGGTTTGGTTGTAGTCCAAATTGTCTAATTAACCACAGTAAAAAAAAATCTATTTTTGGACAAGTTGTATATATATACAGTATTTAAGATAGTCACGCCCTATTTAAAGCATATAACGCTTGACAAAAAGTAAATAAACAATACATATATATGAGAAGATGTGGTATGAAAGCCAATGAGACAACTCTCCATCCAAGTCACAACTTGTAACAGTAAACCCTTATAGGTCAAAGTGCGGTCTTCAACACAGAGCCTTGGCTCACAGCGAACAAAAACCAATGAATATGTATGATTTGACCACTTACCGTTATTCGGTTCTTCCTTCCGTCTTACCGCAAAACTACGGTATCTCGAACTTCCACTGTTGTACATTCGTCCATGGGTCAAGTAGCTCATGCATAACAAATAAGCAACAGTTAATTCAAATAAAAAATAGATCTGTACCATGTCCATTTTAAAAGGCAGAAGAATATTTTTTTTTGTATTAGCCCAATAAGTAAATCCGACATGAAAGATCTACCACATGACACATTGTGTAAGGATAACAGTTAACAGAGTGTGACAGTTCTCAGATTTATGGGACAGTTGTGTAGTGATGATTGACCAGTTTTATACATTAATTATTCATGTACGACAAGAAACTCCATTAGTATAAATTGGTTATATTCCAAAATTGTGCACAGTTAAGAATCTGCAAGTTGAGCTGTAGGCTACAAGCATCTGTATTCCATGTGCACACAAAGTAAAGTAGTTCAACAAATCATATGATGTTTATTTATAAAGTATTTTCGTTCTTTGTTTTCCAGATAAGCACCTGAACCTAGTACGACCCTTTGTTAGCTTTTACCATCCATAATATTGGACACTATGTGTACTTTGTGTTCTTTCTATCTAATGTAATCCGACAAGGAAATCGTACTCCGCCCTGCTTCTTCCGTGAAATATCAAAGGTTAATTAAACTTAACATTGCCAAATACGTAATTGAATAGAATGAACTAAAATGACGTTGGGTTTAAGGAAGTTGACAATAGAAGAAATATGAAAATTATGTGTAAAACCGACATGAAATATATGTGTTAAAATTACAAATTAATATATAATAACATTTTTAGGCTATATAAATGAATATGATTTAGATGAATGGTATTAACATGTAAATGTGCCACCGTCAAGTGTGCAGCGCATCAATCCAATATTGCCCTAGGTCGTCGTATAATAATAACCTTTGTTTGGTTTAATGATGTATTACTACAAAAACAATAAGCAATACACATAATGTATTATTCACATGTTATTGATGGGTAGGTAAAAAAGATGTAATACAAAACCTTAAATGTTTGTATCTTTAATATAATCTTCACTAAATTAATAAAAACATTAACACTGCCATTACATATAATTTGATATTTTGATTATAACAGATGACATGCATTTGTATCATATAGGTGGGTGTGGGAGGGGCTCTTTAATTTCTGTATTCCTTATTTTTTGGTGTCATTTTTCATTATCTTTAAAACAATAGTTATTCCATATAATTTTCATGCGAATGATTTTCAGTGAATATTTTTCTGTAATTGTATTATTTCTTTTCCAGTGTTATTTTTTTACACTTTCGCACCTCGAGTTCATTATACTCTTTTATTTATTTTTTACTCATTATTTTGGTTTATTATCTTTTTTGGTCATTTATTCTCTTTTCTGTAAACCCCCATTCAGACCCTAATATATATATATATGCTGGGATGTCTCGTAAATTGCATTTTTCATGAAACAACAAGTTATTTGATCTATAAATGCTATATTGCTACTTCAAATATTAATTTAATTTCTGGTAATAAAACGTTAGAACCTTAGATTCTCTTTTGGGTCAAACTTCAGCGTAAGAAACAAACATACAATTGTTTAAAGAAGACACTTTAAACACGCATGAGTGTGGTACTATCCAGTAAACTGTTAACTTGCATAATACAAATTTATTTTAAACAGTCACAACTTTTGTCCTTTTCTGATAGCCTTGTAAATGAAAATGGCTTTAGTGAAAGTCATATAAAAGCATGTTCATTTTTGTAGTTGGTATGTAAAAGAGGGACGAAAGATACCAAAGGGACAGTCAAACTCATAAATCTAAAACAAACTGTGACAACGCCATAGCTAAAAATGAAAAGACAAACAAACAACAGCACACATGACACAACATAAAAAACTAAAGAATAAACAACACGAACCCCACCAAAAAACTAGGGGTGATCTCAGGTGCTCCGGAAGGGTAAGCAGATCCTGCTCCACATTTGGCACCCGTCGTGTTGCTTATGGGATAACAAATCCGGTAAATAGTCTAATTCGGTAGGTCACATTCATGAAAGGGAAGGGGATTGTAGTTACGACATAAGGAACATATCCGATATCATTTGTGAAACGGTTATTCCTTAGCCACGTCCACTCTGTTTTTGTTAGATGTATTTTTGTTTGAATTTATCTGATGATATTAGACCTTCTTAACTGCTTTTTATAGTTTTTTATTATGTTGTAGTGTGTTTATTGTTTGTAAATTGTTCTTTTGCACGACTGTTCCAGGATTAGGGGAAGGGTTGGGAGCCCACAAACATGTTTAAGCCGCCACATTCTACATGTGTCTGTCAAAAGTCAGGAGCCGCAGCCCTGTAATTCAGGGGTTGTCAGTGTTGCTGTGTTACACATTTGTTTTTCGTTCATTGTTTTGTACAAAGAATATGCCGTTATATTCTCGTTTGAATTTGTTTACACAATCGGGGCCTTTTATAGCTGACTATGCAGTATGGGCATTTTTTTTTTTTAAATTACTGTGAATTAGACTCCTCAGTGTTGTAAATTAGACTCCTCAGTGTTGTAAATTAGACTCCTCAGTGTTGTAAATTAGACTCCTCAGTGTTGTAAATTGACTACATGTATGTATTGTGAATTAGACTCCTCGGTGTTGTAAATTGACTACATGTATGTATTGTGAATTAGACTCCTCAGTGTTGTAAATTGACTACATGTATGCAAATCATCAATATAATGTACAGTGACGCAACGTCAGATATTGTAACAGAAAAAATGACGTTAAATTGGAAACGCGCTTAAAGTACTTTTTATTGGTATAGTTATCAAAGCCGAAAAATAATCTCCACGAAATCAAATCTCTATTTTTTTGGCCGTTAAAGTTTTGTGAAGGCATGAAAGTTTAACTCGGACATTTCCGCAAGACATTGCAAATCTATTGTTTTGAATTGAATATGTAGCTCAATATATTTTTCAATTCGAATTTTGGGAGCTAACACTAAGTACAAAACGATCGTGCTTACAATTTAATAAATTATCTGTCAAAATTTTATTTTTGAACTGAAATGTTTCAAGTTTCCAAATCTTTCCAAATTCCATAAATCTAATTTGAAATATTTATTCCAGCATTTCTATAAAAATTTCCCGTCAAATGTCATTATCATTACAATGTTACTGCATATGGCTAATCTGTGTTACATGTTCATGTAGAAAAACATGTAGAAAATACAATAATAAAAATACCGAACTCCATGGACAATTCAAAACAGAAAGTCAAATACCAAATGGCAAAATCAAATGATAAAACTCAAACACATGAAATGAACGGAAAACAACTGTCATATTCCTACTTGGTAAAATCATTAAAAAAAATGTCCTTATGTAGAAAATGGTGATTAAACCTCTTATAGCTAGCTAAACTTTTCACTTGTGTGAACTTTTAAGAAATACATAATGTGGGTCATGAAATGGTGAATTTCTAGATGCCTGTTACTTTCAATAATATTGAAAGTCATAATATCAGGCAATTACTTCTTTTATGTACATGTATATAAAAAGAAGATACGGTATGATTGCCAATGAGACAACTCTTCACGAAAGAACAAATCACACAGAAATTAACAAATATAGGTCACCTGCCTTCAACTAAACCCAGTACTGTATAGTCAGCTTTAAAAGGCCCCGAAATGTCAATTGTAAAACAATTCAAAAGAGAAAACTAACATTAAATATGTAACTTCAAAAGCTTGACTCAAATAATTGCATATTTGTTTAGCAGTATATATCCAAATTGTTAAGATATGACTGATTTAATATAATCCTACTTTTAAAACAAATTATTGAGAATATTAGTAAACTTTTCTCGTTTGTTTTTATGTAGGGAACAATATAGAAGGAAGTGAACCTTATTTTCTAATTTGTCTCAGCAAAATGTGAAGAATCTTTTAGTATTAACATGGTTATAGCCAGTTGCAAAAGCACTTCTGCAAATACAAACTATCTAAATATTTCAACTTTAATGCCCGTTTATCATAGCATAATATTTAAACAGTAAATCATATGATATAAAATATCATGAACAAAAAACATTACCTAGGTAATTATATTCTGTAGCAGATTTTCTAGGGACATTGCACGAGATATAAAAAAAATATTAAAAGACGTTTTTTTTTTTGTTCAATCATCAACGAAAGTGAAATTGTGAAACAATAATCAATCGCTTTAGCAGACAGGTTTTTTTTTCAATTTAGACAAAATTAGCTACAAGAAACATCGCTGATGAATTATTAACTTACAACTGTATATATTCGAACTCATTGAATCCTTATTCATGTGACCTTCAATATAACGTCTGAGCTACAGGTGTGTTATGCATGAATTGGGCGTGTTCAGTTATCTAAAAGAAAAGAATGTCAACATTATGTCAACATTGAAAGTGAAACAATGGTAAATCATTTGATTGACTGATTTCATCCACAATTGCTCATTTTCATTCAGGTAAACACGATAATTAACATATAATTTAACAATTTTTTATATAAGAAATCAAACAGACCCGTAAAAACACAAATTGTACGAGTTTGCTTTCTATTTCTATTTCTATGTATATGATCAGGATATATGACCCGTTGGTAGTCTTCAGATGTCACATCGATGGTTAATTTTAAGACGTTTAAACTGAAATACAAATGAAATGCTGATACATGTTATCGAGGACATGTATTGTAACTTGTTTGTTTTATAATTTTTATAATTAAGATATACGTTTTTGGTATGTTTTAAATCAAATATAAGAATTTGAGTCAAATCGGTGACATGAATTTGACAGCTTATGTCCCTTTAGTGACCAACATAAAAACTGTTCCCTTTTTAGAGATCTAGGTTAATTTGTCAATTATTCAGAGGTTTTAAATATAAACAGGAATACCATATTAAATATAAATTAGCTTTTCTATATAATGATATCTAATGATATGTATGATCATATATGCATTTACATACTTAGTAGTTATTTCTTTTACATTTAATAAATTATTAGTAAACTATGAGGTGTGCTGTCCAATAAAGGAACCAGAATAACAGAGGATGGGTCATATTATATATTTTTATTACAAATTACTTACTTTATTTGCTTTGATATTTTATATAAATCAATTAAATCAAAATCAATCATATTATGCACTGTGTTTAACCTATTTTGAATTTACTTTAAATTATGTTTGAATATTATATTGTAGTTATTCCGCTCATTTTGGGCGCCATGATTGGCAAATAAAATATTTGTTTGTTTGTCTGTTTTTACTATAAGAGGAAACTGTAATCTTAGTTGTATTGGAGGTCATGCTAAACCATAACCTAGGCACCAACATACTACTGAAAGTCTGTATAGGTGTATCTGAGATGGAGACCAAATCATCTGCCTAAAGAGAATTGTTAATATTTATAGTATCTAAAAATCGAAGAAATTGATGGAAAATTCTTTATCTTTGAAAATTCTCTTCACTTTGTTGAATTTTATCAAATAGTTCTACTATAACCAGGGCCGTAGGAAGGTTTTGTCAAGAGGGGGTGCGAAGGGGGTGGGTGTGGGAGGGGCACTCCCCTCCTACAGCTTAGATTTTTTTTGAAAATGGGTAAGCCAATTTCAGGGTTTAATGTGTTCTCAGAACGTTAAATACATGATTATCCATACTCTTCCAATAAGCTTTTAAACGGTTAATAGGGAGATATTTAATTGAATAAAGCGTATAAACCATTGATCGCACTAGTACTGAAGGTACTTTTTATTTCAACATATTAAATCAATATAACAGTGGTACCTTTCAAAGTTAACATTACAATTTCATATATATGATAAAAACAATGGATTGCACACATCACTTTTGTTCCGTAATTATTTCGGATAAAATAAATCATTCTTATATAAACATAAACCTACTGGCATTTTATCATGATCTATTTAGAGATTTTAAAGAACATGGCTTCATGTCTTTCAAGTTTACTTTTATTATGAACACATAATGTGTTCATAATAAAAGTAAACGTAATAAGACGAATTCCATGAATGACGTACGTGTGTCTTATTACAATATGATGGATTATAAAAAAAACAAGCAGCTTAATAAGCATCTATTAAAATCCTTTAAAAAAACATAGTTGATTCTCTCTGAAAATTTCTCAATTTAAGATTTTATCCTTTGACGGATACATAATAAGCTTGGCTAGGGGCGATTCTAATCCTACAAATCTCATTTAAACACCATCATCGGTTGCATTTACATGCGCCTGTCCCATGCCAAGTCAGGAGTATTTTGGTTATTGGCGAAGCATTTAATTTTTATAAGCTTTGGAAGAGGAATACCAACGATACAAGAAGCGTTTTTAATAAGAATTTAGGAAATTATGCTGTGCTTTAAGGTTAAGGATTACCCTTTTGGGTTTTACAGTTATTGTTTTATTTGACATACAGAGCTGTAAGTAATAGTTCCTGCTCTTTTGAGAAGTAGTTAACGTTGCCAGTTCTAACTTACTTTTTTGTGTTACATTTAGTAGGTAGGGGATTGTGACTGTCATCGTGTCATATTGGGTCTTTTTTCATAAAACCAACACGTGCTATGTGATAGAAAAAAAGATTAAGCTATTAAATTGTATGCCAATGTCACATCTATTATATATTTAACCCTCACCAGAATACGGCGTGTTGGTGTATTTATTGACGCATTACTTAAAATTTCCAACATATGTTTTAACATGTTCCAACATGTTGAATGAAAAAAAATATCATTTACATTGTACCAATAACATTTAGCAATCGTAATGTAGACCAAACTGTAGGAAAATATTCCTTCTTTAAAATAATATATCATTTTCTCGCTTTGTTCTTTCTGCTTTCCAATATACAAAATAAATCGTTTTACACTCCCAAATTGAAAGACATGTTTTGACGGAATATTGAAATTAAAAACTGAAATTTCGAAAAATCGTAGAAAATTCAGAAATGTTACCAGAAACTAGAAAAAAAGTGCTTAATGCTAGTATAAGGTTTCAGCTTCATAATGATATCAACTATTTTGGTTTGAACTTCGTAGTTTTAAGAAAAAAAATCATAACACTGTATTTTTTGTTTTGCAATCCGGATGGAACTCAATCAAGGTTCAAGACCGAGGTCTATACTGATAAGAATTTGCATGATGAATATTACAAACATATGTTCGATGAGGCATTAAAATGATTCTTAAGTCCTTGCCGTTTCACGGAATAGTCGTTTATTCTTGATTTTGGGCTTCTCTCTCCTTTATATCTTCTCAAGCAAGATGACCCCGTGAATTTAAAAGATCGATCTATATGACAGGAAATGGACCTCCGTCATGATTCTTTATATAACGAGTCAGACATGGATTATAGCTCTACGGGTGCTCTGTGAATATCCTGATTGATCTCGAGCCGCGTTTCCATTCCTTTTTAATATACAATTCCTTGACCCCAATAAACAATTTTGAGATTAGGAGTTCTTAATCTTTACTACAAGACTACCATACGTACTTTTCATAGATTGCAAATATGAGGTGGTAGATCTAATGTAATTTGCCAATTTTATAGATAATGAAATAGAGAATGGAAATGGGGAATGTGTCAAAGAAACAACAACCCGACCATAGAACAGAGTTCAACAGACTACAGTAGAAGGCCAACCATAGGTCTTCAATACAGCGAGAAATTCCCGTAACCGGAAGCGTCCTTCAGCTGGTCCCTAAACAAATCACGAAATATATATGCTGGTCAGTCAGTAATAATGATGATCTCTCAAACTGTATCAGAGGTGTCCTATTCTGTGACAGAAAAACCACGGTAACCCGTCAACGTGGAGGACAAATGCTCATCCGTGCCTGAAAGTTCTTCTAATATTTTTTTTTTTTTTTTTTTTGAAAGAGGGGGTGCGACCGCACCCGACGCACCTCCCCTTCCGACGGCCTTGATAACAGGAACTATATAAGAGACTCAATTTTTCATTGATAAACTTCTTCAGTATCAAACCAGGACCAACATAATTGCCAGATGCCAGATTTCACTTTATTCGGATGATTGTTCAACTTTCATCACACAGAAATCCAAAAACAGTTGTTATTTTTTGTGCTTTCACGTTCATTTGAAAAATTAGGTCTGAATCTGAGATAAACAAAGATTGGTTGTGTTCCACCTATACCTGATTTAATATAGTACTCGTTGCATGTTGATTGTAATTTTTAAACCGTTTATTGAAAAGTCTATAAGGCCTAATTTTATAATTTCTATAAAACTTTGCCTAGTCCCTGTTATAACATATTTTTTCATTGTAATAATAAAGGTGACCGTTTTACATAATACAGGTATGATTTCCTACCTATATAAGAAGGAGTTTAACAGGCTATTGTTGTCTTTTAGTCATTATTTTCCCGGCCCTCAGTAAAGTCTGAGAAAAATAAGAAATATCTCAACGTGTTATAGTAGTCTCCATTGTCTCAGTTGGGGATAAACAGTTACACTATCAAACATATTAACATACAGATATCAACTACTGACTATCCACACTAATCTGTATCCACACTTGTTAGACTAAGACAATATTTTGCGGGAATTATTCCTGTCTGTCCGCAATTGAGTTTTAAGCGTGTAAGTGATTAGGATGGACTTCGATCTTTCAAATGTTTTGTTTGTCAAAAGTTGCACAATTTTGTGCAAAAAACAAAAAATTGCAAAGTAGAACAATTCAACTCATGTGTAACTGCAAATTCATACAGAGGAGGTAACTTTTATATTTGTTTAAGTTATTTTGTGGCAGGTATATTGTGTGAAAAAGTTAGAGGTCCCCCTCATGAAATATTTTGGATCGATCACAGTCTTCACGCTGAACCCAAAGCCCAGCATCCATGCATCCCAGGCTTGTAAAATTCCTTTTGGACCTGTAAGGTTATCTACTACAACGGAAAGTCTGGGATTGAGTTTGATGGTTACTGCTCTAAGGGAGAATTCAAAAAATTTGGGGTGGGGGGGGGGGGGGGGGGTGGAGGTTTCCAATTTTTTTCAGGGGTTCTTATTTTAGAAAAGGAGTCTCATTGGGGGTAGTCTGAGATAACTCTGACACTGAAAACTGTCTAAATATAAGAAAATTAAGAGTGGCCGGTAGATGAAGCTTACATAACCCATTTTATATAATTGCAAGGCCTTTATAGTCGCCGTCACGTAAAATTGGCACCATGTTTTTTGTTAAAAAAAATTTAAATATCAGACGTGTTTACTCAAGATGATGTTTTTCTTTTAGCGGAAGTAAAATCCAGTGCAAATATCCACTACTGTCCTACCTTTTATTGTGTTTGCACTGTATAATCCTGACCTTCACATTTTTCAAGATTATTTACATTGTATAACCGCCATCTTGGTTTCTATGAGGGTCCCTTATTCCATAACATTCATTACTCTCCGGTAATATCATTGTCATTGATGATACAATTTCCCGCGCTTTTTACGTAAAGATGACGAAAAGCTCCGAGAGACACAAGAAAATGGAGAGCACGTGGAACTCCACGGCAACACTTCCGGTAATAACAATGTCGGATTACACCATACAAATTAATCTTGGGTTATGTGAAGGTCAGGATTATACAGTGCAAACACAATAAAAGGTAGGACAGTAGTTGATTTTTGGAATGATATTTGATTCCGCTAATTGAAAAACATGATCTTTAGTAAACGCGGTCGATATTTAAGAAAATTTTGACAAAAAACATGGTGCCAATTTTACGTGACGGCGACTATAGTCATGTTAGTCAGCACCAGAAGGGACGAATCAGCGCAACTATTTTGGACCAGCAAATATTCACTTTTTGATATGGGACGAGCTCTGACGTCCCACGGCCCCAGCTTGTCTGGCAAAACAGCGGTTGGACAACAGAGTAATCTCAAACTAATTGGGGGATTCTGATCCTGTATCCAGCTTACTGTTTTGTCAGATTCCCCTATCCCGCTTACACTATGTACACCATCTTCACTAGCCAAGGGTTACGATCAACTCCCATTCTCTTCACCCTTGGCAGATTAAACCAACGTTTATGAAAACAATGTTGCGCCATCTATCGCAAGATAAAAGTCACACGCCAATTCCGAATACATTATTCTTGACCAATGGTAGCACTTGAACTCTTCAATTTGGAGGTATAAACACGGTAGCGTCTAGATTCTACACACTTGATAAAGCCGGAGACAAAAATATACCTCAACATTCATGCATTTGTGCATGAAACATACACAGGAACTTCTACTAATTGATTAAAAACATTCAAGTTGTCACTAAATATAGTCGTATGTTTAAATAAATAGAATGTAAAGACTTGTTGCACTATAAACATGTGGCAATTGTTTACAAACACTTTCTACATTTACACATGATCATGTTATGGGCGCTTTTTGATTGGATGCAGCAAGTTTCGACTGCAACCAATAAAAATCCTTACCTTGTTTCTCTGAAATTTTATCTCAATCCGCCAAGGGTGAAGAGAACGGGAGTGGATCGTAACCCTTGGCTAGTGAAGATGTATGTACATGATGTACACAAGCAATTCTCATTTTTTTGTAATTTCCCTTGTCCCCTAGACTTCGTTTCTCATTTTCACGGCACAATAATTTGACCTTGACATATCACGCTTACAAAAAATTGTCAATCCCGCTTCACATTTAGACCCCAATGAGACCCACAGAAAAGAGTCAAGAAGAAATCTTTAATTTCACAGTAAGATCTTCCACCACATTTATTTTGTGTCAGAAACCTCTGTTATGTCAAAAATTTACTCACAATCCTAACAACCGAGGCCTTCTACTGTTGACTATCAAATACAATAAATTCTGCAGCAACTGTGATTATAATTGGATATACATTGTACATCATGTACATGTAACATTCAAAACTATTCAAGCTGAAAACCGACTGTCAGTATGGTCAGTTTAGATTAACATATTACGATGACTTTCATCTGAGGAAGTTGCGTAATCAATCAGCTGTTTTGTTTTATTTTCATGTCTTACAAGTCAATCAATTGTGCTTTTCGGTAATTAACGAAAGATTTATTATAAACATGTATATTTATTGAAATAAAAAAGGTGGAAAGACAATGGTAATGGAATCGCACTTCACCAAGAAATTGACCACTTCTCCCTAATCACTCTAGATTGGGCCCTGATTGAAGTACAAATGTATATTAACTATAAGGCCAATTAAAATTAATTGGTAGATTTTCATCACCGCCCGCCCCTCCGAAATCGTCCCGCCCCATTTTTTTTATTTAAAAAAAAATACGATTTCCAGATTTTGTTCATTTCCATTTCCGGTAACCCTCAAAAATTTCGTTTCCTTCAGAACTTCCTGTTTCAAATTTCGGTTTTCGTATTTCTTCGAGTTATTTAAAATGATTCTGCAGCTCTATGATGACAAAATCATCTACCGAGAATAGAGATTGATTACGAGAAGGGTAGAAAATAATCGGTTTACAAGTAATACACTGTATCCAAGAACGCAAATGAAGACATAAAAAAAACATAGCTTAAAAAGACAAATAAATTTGGTGAAGGTAGTCGAACTGAAGAGAGCAGTTCTCTATGTTTTTGCTGTCTACTAAAAATAGGTTTCTAAAGCAGCAATTACATGTGGAACAGTGGTTGCCAATTAGAGGTATTTATTTACCTTTGAAAAATGATATACGATTCCTTATACATCTATATACATGATATATTAAAGCTTATTATTACACTTAGCTTGCATATATGAAGAACAAGTCACAAGAGGGTTTCATAAGAAATAAAAATTAAAATATAAAATCCTCCCACCTGCCCCATTTTTTTCAAAAATTTGGATGAAAATCTACTAATTAATTTTAGTTGGCCTAATTCAAATGCTAAAAATCAGCACCCTAAATAACAGTCCTTAAGGATGTACTTAGGTGAGGTTTTGGAATATGTGTCAAATGTTCGGACTCCTTGGTGTTTTTCCATACAATACAATGTAAAATATTTTGCCCCATAACACCCATTTATTTTTTCATATAAGACTTAATAGCTCATGAAAGGTTATTTACCAAAATTTTAAAAGATTCTTGATTTTCTTTCTTTTGTTTTGAGACCCAAATAATACCAATGCAAATATAAGGTAAAAGTCCGAGTCAGCCTTTTCCCGCCATTTTTTAAATCTCAAATATCTCGAAAAGGAGGTCCATGACCTATTAATATTTTTAGGTTATCTTTATCCCTAATTGATGCTCTACCAGCTTATAGTATCAATTTTAATTTCTTAATTTCTTAATTTTTACCTAACCTCACCTAAGTACATCCTTAAATTGACTTTTATTCAGTTATTAATATAAAAATAATGGTGTACTCTACTTTACCAGATACATGTAGCTGATGCACACAGTGACAGCATTAATATATAAACATTCATCATCCACTAAGCAGTCTGTGATTTTAGATGTCTACTGCTGGTTCTGCACCTGGAGAGGTAAGTGTTGGTTTTAGTAAATTATAAACTTATATATGAACGAGATGAATATGATCGTGCTGATTCAACATCTAAATAGAAATATAGCAATCTGTATTTGACTAAATGTGGAAAAAAGGTATCATATGGTTTAAAATGATTGTACATGTAGTTTTGTCTTGCCTTGAAGACGTGACAAAGTTTAAACTTGTGTGTGCAGTTACCATCCACTGCTACACTTTGTTAAATTTGTGATTAGGTCAGTTTACAATGTACAATTTCTAACTAGAAAAAGTTATATTGGGATTTCATTTGCCTTTATCTTGAAATGAAATTAAAATTAAACACATATACATGACATATATACATTGTATATATTTTTTTTCAAGTCTACTGTTTCCCAAGTTGATTCAGCAGATGGCAAAATAGAAGCAAATCCTACTGAAGGACCAGAAAAGTTATGCATGTCTGCGGGGAACAGTGGCACAGTTGATTTAGATCTGTCAATAGATTCATCGTCAGATAAAAAGAAGAAAACTAGGAAGAGGAAAAGCAAAGAAAGACCAATTGCCGCTCCTGACGCCATTGATGTACTCCAGCCAGGTGTAATTATATCACCGGAAGGGACACAGGCATCAGGATATGATCGTCAATTGGACAAAACTGGTGAAAAATCAGGGGCAAGACCAAAAGTGGAAAGCAAGAAGGAGAAACATAAAGGTGGTCATGGTAGAACAGATCAGAATTCCCCAAGAGAAAGGTCAAGAGGTCAGATAAATCTTCAAAAGTTAGAAAATCCTTCTTCTCAAAAATCAAATGATAAGTTGGATTTCCATCAAGGATATCGACCTAATTCTTCAACCAATACCCAATATAGAAATGAAGGTAAACCAGGAGGTAGACCAGGGTCTGGTAAATCAAACAGACTTGATGGTCACGCAAGATCAGAAAATAGGCCTGGTTCAGGGTCACCATACAGACAGGAAACCAGAAATTCTAACAACCAGTATAGAAACAATGGTAGAGATCAGGGTCAACCTTCTCCAGGACAAGGACAGCCTAGAAGAGATAGAAATGGGAACAGACAAAATCAGCAGTACAGAAATACACCTGGTGGAAAGGGAAATAACTCCACTCCTAAAGGTAAAGATAATTAAACAGACTGATAAGGGAAATAACTCTACACATAATTATTATATAAGGATGATAAATTGATTAGATAAAAACATGAGAATGAATATGGCTATATGTTATGTTAGCTGTACATAGTACATGTAGTAGGATAATTAATAGGAGGAGCTTGTGACAAAAAGTTTGAAATGATAATTGCAGTATTCACAACTACTCTTAAAAAAATGAAAGCCAACAAATTGTAAATTAGATTATCTGCAATACTATTTATCAAAAACAGGGGGTTTCAATATACCGTAGGGGGGTTCAAAATACCATATTGGAAAAATGACTCCAGGGTCAAAAGGGTTCACTTTTTAGGGAGTTCAAAATACCATATGACACCAGTACTTGTAGAAATGGCTGTGGTCAATATCTTAATATATATATGCATTTAGTCATAATAGCAGTTGCCAGTGAAGTTTATATTGTGACTCATATTTTTATCAAGACATGATAAACGTAAGGGAAGCAAAGATATTCGATAAATTTTATACACAAATAGTCAAGTATCTTTAACCCTATGGAAAATTTCAGGCAGTTTTTATTGAATAAAAAATTTGGGAGTTAATTCCACTTGTCTTATTTGAGTTGATGTATATGCATGATATGTAAGCTTTAATAACACATATTTGCTTTATTGCAATTTTATTTTTACATGGTTTTGCATAGGACTGTTACATACATATTTGATATTACAAACAAACAAAATTCTTGATGTGATTATTTCTTCTTCAGAAAATCAGAACTCAGCTCAAAGACAGGGAGATCGAAATACTCCAAGGACCTACCAAAATAAACCGAAACAAGTAAGACATTTTAGACTAAACATTATTCAAATTTGTTCATAAATCTATGAAGTAAGAATATAGTCTCTTGTTGCTGTTCTATCTTGCTTAAGGAAGATGGTTCTCTAGTCATTCTGACTTCCTCCATCAGTAAAAGCTAGCTGCCAGGATATCTAGATTATAGCACAGTAAGAACAAAGAGGTTTTGCCATATCATGTGTTTAGGGGACAATAAAAGTTCCTTTGCATGTTAGTTTTAAAATTATCCATCAATTAAAACAGGCAAGATTGTTATAATACTCATAACATGCAAACAATTTTATACACACCATCTGTTTTATATAGCCTCCTTTTGAACCCTACATGTCACCTGAAGATTTGCAAAGAGGACTGAAGCTGGGACACATTATACAGGTATACTTACCTTTACAATCAATACAGTTACTATTGAATGCTTAGGGACAACATAAAAAAATCAATGAAGGATAAAAAACTTAATTCAAATAGTTTGGGGTTGGGGGAGGGTGGGTGAGGGGGGGGGCATCAATTTTCCCCAAACTAAGTTAAGAGGGTTAGATAGGGGTCAGTAAAAAAACTACTGTAAAAGTACTGTTATTTGTGGGGTACCAATTTTCGTAGTTTTCATGGATGACTTTATCCACAAATTTAAGTGTCCAAGGAAATAAAACAACCATTGTCCAAATCAAGACAAGGAAAGATCCCCATCTGTAGGTTTGACTACTGATACGATCTAGAGAATATATTGAATAAAGCCAAATCTGAGAATACTTTAATAGCAGTCAGAGAACTACAACTGCATGCAGGATTATACCCATTGAATCTTTAATAACCTAAACTGTACAACTTTTAATCTTTTAATTCTCATAAAAATATTTTTGATCGATGAAAGTCAGATTTCAGGTATTGATATGCTAGTATGATAAAGTGTTCATTTTATATCCTCATAGTTCTCGTACATATGGGAAATAATAATTTCATGCTGGGCTTGATTTTGATATGAATTATTTGACAATTCAAGATACGTTCATAGGATTTGTTTATGTTACTGTTTTCTTTAGATGACACACCTTTGATGGTCTTTAATCTGTTGATCACTTTACCATGGGTTAATTAGTGTTATCACTACGATTTACACAGGTCAATGTTTAATTTGCAATTTCCTTCAATCCAGACTATTTGTAACCTACGTTTCTAAATGCTTTAATTTTTTTTTTAGAAAACTAAAATCCGCGAATTTAAAAATCTACGAACATGTAAATATTGCTCAAACCATCAAAATTGATTCCCACAAATTAAAGTACTTCACAGTATATAAATTAAGTTTTTATACGACCGCAAAATTTGAAAAATTTTTCGTCGTATATTGCTATCACGTTGGCGTCGGCGTCGTCGTCGTCGGCGTCCGGCGTCCGAATACTTTTAGTTTTCGCACTCTAACTTTAGTAAAAGTGAATGGAAATCTATGAAATTTTAACACAAGGTTTATGACCACAAAAGGAAGGTTGGTATTGATTTTGGGAGTTTTGGTCCCAACATTTTAGGAATTAGGGGCCAAAAAGGGCCCAAATAAGCATTTTCTTGGTTTTCGCACTATAACTTTAGATTAAGTTAATAGAAATCTATGAAATTTTGACACAAGGTTTATGACCACAAAAGAACGGTTGGGATTGATTTTGGGAGTTTAGGTTTCAACAGTTTAGGAATTAGGGGCCAAAAAAGGGCCCAAATAAGCATTATTCTTGGTTTTCGCACAATAACTTTAGTTTAAGTAAATAGAAATCAATGAAATTTAAACACAATGTTAATGACTACAAAAGGAAGGTTGGTATTGATTTTGGGAGTTTAGGTCCCAACAGTTTAGGAATTAGGGGCCAAAAAGGGACCCAAATAAGCATTTTTCTTGGTTTTCGCACCATAACGTTAGTATAAGTAAATAGAAATCTATGAAATTTAAACACAAGGTTTATGACCATAAAAGGAAGGTTGGTATTGATTTTGGGAGTTTTGGTCCCAACAGAATAAGGGGCCCAAAGGGTCCAAAATTAAACTTTGTTTGATTTCATCAAAATTGAATAATTGGGGTTCTTTGATATGCCGAATCTAACTGTCATGACTGTGTATGTAGATTCTTAACTTTTGGTCCCGTTTTCAAATTGGTCTACATTAAGGTCCAAAGGGTCCAAAATTAAACTTAGTTTGATTTTGACAAAAAATGAATCAGTTAGGTTCTTTGATATGCTGAATCTAAAAATGTACTTAGATTCTTGATTATTGGCCCAGTTTTCAAGTTGGTCCAAATCGGGGTCCAAAATTAAACTTTGTTTGATTTCATCAAAAATTGAATAAATGGGGTTCTTTGATATACCAAATCTAACTGTGTATGTAGATTCTTCATTTTTGGTCCTGTTTTCAAATTGGTCTACACTAAAGTCCAAAGGGTCCAAAATTAAACTTAGTCTGATTTCAACAAAAATTGAAATCTTGGGGTTCTTTGATATGCTGAATCCAAAAATGTACTTAGATTTTTTTATTATGGGCCCAGTTTTCAAGTTGGTCCAAATCAGGATCAAAAATTATTATATTAAGTATTGTGCAATAGCAAGTCTTTTCAATTGCACAGTATTGCGCAATGGCAAGAAATATCTAATTGCACAATATTGTGAAATAGCAAATTTTTTTTTAATTAGAGTTATCTTTCTTTGTCCAGAATAGTAAGCAAGAAATATCTAATTGCAAAATATTGTGCAATAGCAAGATTTTTTTTTAATTGGAGTTATCTTTCTTTGTCCAGAATCAACTTAAATCTTTGTTATATACAATATACAATGTATATTCACTTTTTACTACCAACTGATAAATTATAATAAATAACATTCAGTGATAACAAGCAGTTTTTTTTACATCTTAATATTTTATGATGTATTTAAATGAGTAGTTATTGTTGCAAACTCCATTAGAAATTTTAATTGAGATTAGTTTTGGAATAAGGGAAAGGGGGATGTGATTAAAAAAATTGGGTTCAATTTTTCTCATTTGAAATTTCATAAATAAAAAAGAAAATTTCTTCAAACATTTTTATGCCCCACCTACGATAGTAGAGGGGCATTATGTTTTCTGGTCTGTCCGTCCGTCTGTCCGTTCGTTCGTCCGTCCGTTCGTCCGTCCGTCTGTCCCGCTTCAGGTTAAAGTTTTTGGTCAAGGTAGTTTTTGATGAAGTTGAAGTCCAATCGACTTCAAACTTAGTACACATGTCCCCTATGATATGATCTTTCTAATTTTAATGCCAAATTAGAGTTTTTACCCCAATTTCACGGTCCACTGAACATGGAAAATGATAGTGCGAGTGGGGCATTCGTGTACTGAGGACGCATTCTTGTTTTGAGAGGATTAATATTCAACAGCATAGTGAATTGCTCTAAGAGAAAACAAAAATTTCAAGTTCATTAGAACACATTCATTCTGTGTCAGAAACCTATGCTGTGTCAACTATTTAATCACAATCCAAATTTAGAGCTGAATCCAGCTTGAATGTTGTGTCCATACTTGCCCCAACCGTTCAGGGTTCAACCTCTGCGGTCGTATAAAGCTACGCCCTGCAGAGCATCTGGTTTATCCTACATTGAACTTTTGATTTCCTCCCTTACCTTTACAATTAAAACATGAGTTCCTGTACCATATATCCATTTTGAGATCAATGATGTTATTTTTCTTCATTAACTTTTGCCACTGCAAAAAATATCTTCAATATTATTGTATTGTGTGGTGTTTGCTTGAAACCAACAAACAAATGTTTAAAACGGCATATAAAATGGATTCTTTGCCAAAATTTATATTTGTAGTGACTAATTACTGGAAAAATAGAAATAAAATAAAATGATGACAGTTAGTAATTAAGGACTGTGCATCATGTACATATTTTACCATAAAATTTAGGATGCAAATGGGAAATGTGTAAAAGATACCACTACCCAACAATCAATGAATGTATTTTACTTCAGATTTTTTATTTTTTCTAAAAATTAAACTCAAACATTTTTATGCCCCATTTATTATGCCCAACTTATGGGCATTATGTTTTCTGGTCTGTGCGTCCAGTCATTAATCTGTCCATCTGTCCCGCTTTAGGTTAAAGTTTTTGGTCAAGTTAGTTTTTGATGAAATTGAAGTCCAATCAATTTCAAACTTAGTACACATATATATGCATGTTCTCTATGATATGATCTTTCTACGGTAATTGTAATGCCAAATTAAAGTTTTTATCCCATTTTCATGGCAACTGAACATAGAAAATAGTAGTGCGGATGGGGCATCAATGTACTAGGGACAATTATTTGTTTTTTTATACGACCCCAAAATTTGAAAAAAATTTCGTCGTATATTGCTATCACGTTGGCGTCGTCGTCGTCGTCGTCATCGTCCGAATACTTTTAGTTTTCGCACTCTAACTTTAGTAAAACTGAATAGAAATCTATGAAATTTTAACACAAGGTTTATGACCACAAAAGGAAGGTTGGGATTGATTTTGGGAGTTTTGGTCCCAACATTTTAGGAATTAGGGGCCAAAAAGGGCCCAAATAAGCATTTTCTTGGTTTTCGCACTATAACTTTAGTTTAAGTTAATAGAAATCTATGAAATTTTGACACAAAGTTTATGACCACAAAATAAAGGTTGGGATTGATTTTGGGAGTTTTGGTTCCAACAGTTTAGGAATTAGGGGCCAAAAAAGGGCCCAAATAAGCATTATTCTTGGTTTTCGCACAATAACTTTAGTTTAAGTAAATAGAAATCAATGAAATTTAAACACAATGTTTATGACCACAAAAGGAAGGTTGGTATTGATTTTGGGAGTTGAGGTCCCAACAGTTTAGGAATTAGGGGCCAAAAAGGGACCCAAATAAGCATTTTTCTTGGTTTTCGCACCATAACTTTAGTATAAGTAAATAGAAATGTATGAAATTTAAACACAAGGTTTATGACCATAAAAGGAAGGTTGGTATTGATTTTGGGAGTTTTGGTCCCAACAGTTTAGGAATAAAGGGCCCAAAGGGTCCAAAATTAAACTTTGTTTGATTTCATCAAAAATTGAATAATTGGGGTTCTTTGATATGCCGAATCTATGTAGATTCTTAATTTTTGGTCCCGTTTTCAAATTGGTCTACATTAAGGTCCAAAGGGTCCAAAATTAAACTTAGTTTGATTTTAACAAAAATTGAATTCTTGGGGTTCTTTGATATGCTGAATCTAAAAATGTACTTAGATTTTTATACGACCGCAAAATTTGAAAAATTTTTCGTCGTATATTGCTATCACGTTGGCGTCGGCGTCGTCGTCGTCGTCGTCGTCCGTCGTCCGAATACTTTTAGTTTTCGCACTCTAACTTTAGTAAAAGTGAATGGAAATCTATGAAATTTTAACACAAGGTTTATGACCACAAAAGGAAGGTTGGTATTGATTTTGGGAGTTTTGGTCCCAACATTTTAGGAATTAGGGGCCAAAAAGGGCTCAAATAAGCATTTTCTTGGTTTTCGCACTATAACTTTAGTTTAAGTTAATAGAAATCTATGAAATTTTGACACAAGGTTTATGACCACAAAAGAACGGTTGGGATTGATTTTGGGAGTTTAGGTTTCAACAGTTTAGGAATTAGGGGCTAAAAAAGGGCCCAAATAAGCATTATTCTTGGTTTTCGCACAATAACTTTAGTTTAAGTAAATAGAAATCAATGGAATTTAAACACAATGTTAATGACTACAAAAGGAAGGTTGGTATTGATTTTGGGAGTTTAGGTCCCAACAGTTTAGGAATTAGGGGCCAAAAAGGGACCCAAATAAGCATTTTTCTTGGTTTTCGCACCATAACTTTAGTATAAGTAAAAAGAAATCTATGAAATTTAAACACAAGGTTTATGACCATAAAAGGAAGGTTGGTATTGATTTTGGGAGTTTTGGTCCCAACAGAATAAGGGGCCCAAAGGGTCCAAAATTAAACTTTGTTTGATTTCATCAAAATTGAATAATTGGGGTTCTTTGATATGCCGAATCTAACTGTCATGACTGTGTATGTAGATTCTTAACTTTTGGTCCCGTTTTCAAATTGGTCTACATTAAGGTCCAAAGGGTCCAAAATTAAACTTAGTTTGATTTTGACAAAAAATGAATCAGTTAGGTTCTTTGATATGCTGAATCTAAAAATGTACTTAGATTCTTGATTATTGGCCCAGTTTTCAAGTTGGTCCAAATCGGGGTCCAAAATTAAACTTTGTTTGTTTCATCAAAAATTGAATAAATGGGGTTCTTTGATATACCAAATCTAACTGTGTATGTAGATTCTTCATTTTTGGTCCTGTTTTCAAATTGGTCTACACTAAAGTCCAAAGGGTCCAAAATTAAACTTAGTCTGATTTCAACAAAAATTGAAATCTTGGGGTTCTTTGATATGCTGAATCCAAAAATGTACTTAGATTTTTTATTATGGGCCCAGTTTTCAAGTTGGTCCAAATCAGGATCTAAAATTATTATATTAAGTATTGTGCAATAGCAAGTCTTTTCAATTGCACAGTATTGCGCAATGGCAAGAAATATCTAATTGCACAATATTGTGAAATAGCAATTTTTTTTTAAATTAGAGTTATCTTTCTTTGTCCAGAATAGTAAGCAAGAAATATCTAATTGCAAAATATTGTGCAATAGCAAGATTTTTTTTTAATTGGAGTTATCTTTCTTTGTCCAGAATCAACTTAAATCTTTGTTATATACAATATACAATGTATATTCACTTTTTACTACCAACTGATAAATTATAATAAATAACATTCAGTGATAACAAGCAGTTTTTTTTACATCTTAATATTTTATGATGTATTTAAATGAGTAGTTATTGTTGCAAACTCCATTAGAAATTTTAATTGAGATTAGTTTTGGAATAAGGGAAAGGGGGATGTGATTAAAAAAATTGAGTTCAATTTTTCTCATTTGAAATTTCATAAATAAAAAAGAAAATTTCTTCAAACATTTTTATGCCCCACCTACGATAGTAGAGGGGCATTATGTTTTCTGGTCTGTGCGTCCGTCCGTCCGTCTGTCCGTTCGTTCGTCCGTCCGTCTGTCCCGCTTCAGGTTAAAGTTTTTGGTCAAGGTAGTTTTTGATGAAGTTTAAGTCCAATCGACTTCAAACTTAGTACACATGTCCCCTATGATATGATCTTTCTAATTTTAATGCCAAATTAGAGTTTTTACCCCAATTTCACGGTCCACTGAACATGGAAAATGATAGTGCGAGTGGGGCATTCGTGTACTGAGGACACATTCTTGTTTTGAGAGGATTAATATTCAACAGCATAGTGAATTGCTCTAAGAGAAAACACAAATTTTAAGTTCATTAGAACACATTCATTCTGTGTCAGAAACCTATGCTGTGTCAACTATTTAATCACAATCCAAATTTAGAGCTGAATCCAGCTTGAATGTTGTGTCCATACTTGCCCCAACCGTTCAGGGTTCAACCTCTGCGGTCGTATAAAGCTACGCCCTGCGGAGCATCTGGTTGATTATTGGCCCAGTTTTCAAGTTGGTCCAAATCGGGGTCCAAAATTAAACTTTGTTTGATTTCATCAAAAATTGAATAATTGGGGTTCTTTGATATGCCAAATCTAACTGTGTATGTAGATTCTTAATTGTTGGTCCTGTTTTATAATTGGTCTACATTAAAGTCCAAAGGGTCCAAAATTAAACTAAGTTTGATTTTAACAAAAATTGAATTCTTGGGCCTCTTTGATATGCTGAATCTAAACATGTACTTAGATTTTTGATTATGGGCCCAGTTTTCAAGTTGGTCCAAATCAGGATCCAAAATTATTATATTAAGTATTGTGCAATAGCAAGAAATTTTCAATTGCACAGTATTCAGCAATAGCAAGAAATCTTCAATTGCACAGTATTGTGCAATAGCAAGAAATCTTCAATTGCACAGTATTGTGCAATAGCAAATATTTTCAATTGCACAGTATTGCACAATAGCAAGAAATATCTAATTGCACAATATTGTGCAATAGCAAGAAATTCCAATTGGATTTCAATTGGAGTTATCTTTCTTTGTCCAGAATAGTAGTTGAATCAACTTAAATCATTGTTTTATACAATATACAATGTATATTCACTTTTACTACCAACTGATAGATTAAAACAATCTTTACCATTCAGTAATAACAAGCACTTTTTTTACATTTTAATATTTTATGATGTATTTAAATGAGTAGTTATTGTTGCAAACTTCATTAGAAATTTGAATTGAGATCAGTTTTAAAATAAGGGAAAGGGGGATGGGAAAAAAAAATTGGGGGGGTCAATTTTTTTCATTTCAGATTTCATAAATAAAAAGTAAATTTCTTCAAACATTTTTTTGAGAGGATTAATATTCAACAGCATAGTGAATTGCTCAAAGGCAAAATTTTTTGTTTAAGTTCATTAGACCACATTCATTCTGTGTCAGAAACCTATGCTGTGTCAACTATTTAATCACAATCCAAATTTAGAGCTGAACCCAGCTTGAATGTTGTGTCCATACTTGCCCCAACCGTTCAGGGTTCAACCTCTGCCGTCGTATAATGCTGCGCCCTGCGAAGCAACTGGTTTACATTTAAAATAACATTTAAAGGATCCATTCTATTACATAACAAAGATACACAAAGTAAGCTAATATACAAATAATCATCTACATTGTATAAACATGGTTAATGGAAAACTGTATAGTTATGGAATGGAAATGAAGTAAATATATATAGATTTTTTAAAATATTTTTAATATTGTATTTTAGGGTCCAATAAGAATCAATCCTAAGAACTATGAAGAAGCCTATATACCTCATCCAGTAAGTATGATTAAAATAGGATAATTATAAATCAGATTGTGTTTCAAACTTGTATTGAGCAGGTCTAAACCGTTTATTATTAAATGATAAAGTCAAATTAGCCCTAATTTGAATAAATCAGCATGTCATACTCTGATGATGTTACCCTATCAATATATGAGTTAATATTGGGTTTCTGAAAGGGCTGAAACAAAACAAAAAACAATGAGACAACTATATCCACCAGAGCACAAATGACATGGATTTAAGCAATTAGAGGTCACTATAATACTTCAACAATGAGGAAACTCTATATTGTATAGTCGGCTATATAAAACAATGACATATTTCAAGTGACAAAGATAAAAGCAGTTATTGGTCATTGTAAGGCCTTTAAAAATATTAATTAGGAAACCTACTGTACAGTTACTGTAGCTATAAAAGGCCCCAACATGAGAGTATGCTTTCTTAATTAAACCTCATACTGTACAGTTACTGTAGCTATAAAAGGCCCCAACATGAGAGTATGCTATCTTAATTAAACCTCATACTGTACAGTTACTGTAGTTATAAAAGGCCCCAACATGAGAGTATGCTGTCTTAATTAAACCTCATACTGTACAGTTACTGTAGTTATAAAAGGCCCCAACATGAGAGTATGCTTACTGAATTAAACCTCATACTGTACAGTTACTGTAGTTATAAAAGGCCCCAACATGAGAGTATGCTGTCTTAATTAAACCTCATACTGTACAGTTACTGTAGTTATAAAAGGCCCCAACATGAGAGTATGCTTTCTTAATTAAACCTCATACTGTACAGTTACTGTAGCGATAAAAGGCTCCAACATGAGAGTATGCTTTCTTAATTAAACCTCATACTGTACAGTTACTGTAGCTATAAAAGGCCCCAACATGAGAGTATGCTTTCTTAATTAAACCTCATACTGTACAGTTACTGTAGCTATAAAAGGCCCCAACATGAGAGTATGCTTTCTTAATTAAACCTCATACTGTACAGTTTCTGTAGCTATATAAGGCCCCACCATGAGAGTATGCTTTCTTAATTAAACCTCATACTGTACAGTTACTGTAGCTATAAAAGGCCCCAACATGAGAGTATGCTTTCTTAATTAAATCTCATACTGTACAGTTACTGTAGCTATAAAAGGTCCCAACATGAGAGTATGCTTTCTTAATTAAACCTCATACTGTACAGTTGCTGTAGCTATAAAAGGCCCTAACATGAGAGTATGCTTTCTTAATTAAACCTCATACTGTACAGTTACTGTAGCTATAAAAGGCCCCAACATGAGAGTATGCTTTCTTAATTAAACCTCATACTGTAGTTACTGTAGCTATAAAAGGCCCCAACATGAGAGTATGCTTTCTTAATTAAACCTCATACTGTACAGTTTCTGTAGCTATAAAAGGCCCCACCATGAGAGTATGCTTTCTCAATTAAACCTCATACTGTACAGTTTCTGTAGCTATATAAGGCCCCACCATGAGAGTATGCTTTCTTAATTAAACCTCATACTGTACAGTTTCTGTAGCTATAAAAGGCCCCACCATGAGAGTATGCTTTCTTAATTAAACCTCATACTGTACAGTTACTGTAGCTATAAAAGGCCCCAACATGAAAGTATGCTTTCTTAATTAAACCTCATACTGTACAGTTTCTGTAGCTATAAAAGGCCCCAACATGAGAGTATGCTTTCTCAATTAAACCTCATACTGTACAGTTACTGTAGCTATAAAAGGCCCCAACATGAGAGTATGCTTTCTTAATTAAACCTCATACTGTACAGTTACTGTAGCTATAAAAGGCCCCAACATGAGAGTATGCTTTCTTAATTAAACCTCATACTGTACAGTTTCTGTAGCTATAAAAGGCCCCAACATGAGAGTATGCTGTCTTAATTTATGTCAGGTGTTAAAATAATCAATTTATTTAACTTCGATGTTTGGTGCTTCAGGGTAAAGGGATTAGACAGGGTCGTAAATTTCACCTGATTAAGTAATTGACTCTAATCAAATAGGTGATTATAATCAGGTAACAAGTGTCAACAATTTTAATCTGTTGTCTTAATGAAGTGTGTGTATAAAGAACTCAACAAAATGGCGATGATATGAGGAAAAAAGATCGTTTTTTGAACTTTTTTTCAAAAGGGCACAGAGGGGCGCAGGGGCGCTTAAAAAAGGCAGAGGGGCGCAAAATTTTGGGGGCGGGGCGCGGCGCCCCTCCATTTCATGCTAGCTGGAACACTTAATGATATGTATTTATAGGGTGTCAAACCTTAAGAAAAATATTAAAGTTATAAAACAATTTGCGAATTTTATTTGATTAGTTTTGTTGGGATGTATATCAACCTTAGAGTTATTTTTTTCACAGGATGGTGTATCAGACATATTTGTTTGTGGTATGAAGGAAAGAAACCGAGCTTTGAATGGGGATATAGTAGCTGTTGTATTACATGACAGGGCTAACTGGAAGGTTTGCTTATTTATAAGACTTAGATAGATAATACTTAGTTCATCCTGCTAATTATAATGATAGACCATTTTCTTTTTTTCAGATATTTTCATTTATGGCACAAAATATATTGTTTTTTTAAAGGGTGCTTTTTTCCATAATTATAAAATTGATTTTGCTTATCATTAGATTATAACAGTTATGTTTATGACTAATTTACATCAATGTTAATACTTTGTTACAGTTTTATTATATTCTATACTATGTACATAAATGAAATTTTACAGTAAAATTTTCTTTGTATTTATTTGTACTTTCAAAATTATTGAAGATTTTAGCTTTTCATTTAGAGCATATAACTATTTTGATTTTAGATACATGTTAAAAATCTGAAAGATCTTGAAGAAAAGCATCAGGAAGTTGAATCCAGTATTAAACCAAATGAGGATAGTCACTCAGAGGTCACCCCAATGACACATGGTCAAATTCAATCAGAGGTCACCCCAATGACAAAAAGTCAAGGTGAATCAGATAGTGAACCAGATGTTATTATCGAAAGTGAAGAAATAATAGATTTGACGACTAATACCATAAGTGAGATCCAATCTGCAGCAAATTCATCTATATTATCTAAACAGAAAATAGACCAATCATCTAACAGCAAATCATTAACTGCTGATAAACTTTCCGTGTCATCATTAGGGACTAACAGTGTCTCATCATCATGTTCTAACAGTCAGGAAAAAACTTCTTGTGATTTAAAAAATGTCCAAGACATTACAAATCAGTTAGGAGACATTGCTATTGACGCTAAAGACATAAAAACAAATAAAACAGTTCCTAATACACCACAAAATGACAAGAACATGGGTAGTACTCCTTTGGCTGATAAGTCAACTACTCCACACAGTAAGACTGGGGATACGAAAGCAAGGAGTTCAAACAGGGGTCGAAACTCTTCTCAGAAAAATTATTCTACGCTACAAGAAGTAATGAACGAAGGAAGTGATGTTGTTAAAAATCTCTTCTCAACAGATGATAAATCTAACTCAGCTAACCGAGCTTTACAAAGAACTGGAAAGGTATTATTTTAAAAATTGTATGATCAAAAATCAATTCTTCACTGTATACTTTATATGTATAATGAACATGAATTGTATGATACCTTGGGTTCAATGCTATTATTGGAATATCATTTTTCAAGTATTTGGTATATAGACAAGGTGACTCACAAATTTATTATTAAAATGTTCAACGAAGTACAAGTTTTCTATACACTTTTTTTGCAGGCTTTTGCAAAATGGAAATTTTTCCTTAATGCGGTATAGAAATATTACCTGTCAGTGTACATGTACTCCCCAGAGTTTTTTAGCATCATTGTAATGTGGTTCTTTATCATATACCTATATTATTTGAATGTGATACTATCTGAATTGATTTCCTTAGATTGTGTTCTGGTTGTGATGCTATATTTTTTAGAAAAAAGATGGTATTTCAAATTTCTTGTTTACCAAGATACTGTATAAAATATCTGGGGGAAAAAGTGCATGGAAGGTTAATTTAAAAATATATTTGAATAATAAATTTTGTCATTTATGTTGTTACAGGTTGTATCAATCATTGAACCTAAGCATTCTAGAGCCAGTACTGGACATATTCATCTAATGCCTGACAGAAATCCTGATACAGCCTTGTTTAAACCACTGGACCACAGGTTACCTAGAATTATGATACCCATGGAAAATTGTCCAAAAGGTAAGAAAAGATTATACAGGGTTCTCACTAAGGCAAGTCCATGAGCCCTAGGCCTGGACTCATCATTTCAAAACTGGTGAGGTCAGAGATGCATCAAAACTAAAATATTTTGTTTAAACTGAACACAAATATCATCACTTTTTAGCAATATAAAAGAAATCTAAATTACATGTCATTGCATTGCTCTGTCATTCTATTAGGTCATGGAGCCTAAAAATTATAAATTATATTGCATAAAATATCTTCTTATTGTTGGGACTTACCATGGCCATAAATGATAAGTCCCTAGACTCGCCTTCAAAAATCCTTCGTGAGAACTCTGATTTTATATGGTCTAATTATCCTTAGAAGAACCACTGAACCATATGTTATCTAGAATTATTATACAATTAGAAAATTAGCTAAAATGTAAACATGGTAAAGAAAAATCTCACTGTAGATCATTGATCATTTTTTAGGAATCGGGGAAAGAATGTTATTTTTTCAAGTTTATTTAACTTTTTTCAAGTCAATCTAGAACATATAACCTCACTGTTTGAAATTTATTGACATTTTAATGATTGAACAAAATCAATTGTCAACACAAATGAAGTTGTTCATCCTTTCTTTCACATATAATCATGATAATAATAATTAAAAAAAATCTATTTTCTTGGATGAACTAATTAAAAGTTGTGACTATTTGCATTTGTACATGTGTTATTGTGAGTGTCAAGTTGTTGTCTCTTTGACACATTCCTCATTTCCATTCTCAATTTCATTAAAGAATATTAATAATTATAAGTTACTGAAAATTTATTTTGGCAACTGACAAAAATTTTCAAAGTCTGTCAGTTAATGATAAAATGACTTACTGTGGATTCATTTATTTTCGTGGATACCAATTTTTCGTGGATTGCTGAAAACTTACCTTTTCATGGTTTTGCCATATTCTGCATACAAACTGATACTAAATTTATGATTCATCCATCATTTAAATTCACGAAAACCGCGAAAAATAATGAATCCACAATAAATTGGAAATGACTGTTATTACTTTGTATAGTTGGGATAGTTATGATGTTAGATTTTGGTATGCATAATTTTCTTTTACACAGATTTCACAGTACGGCCAGAAGATCATGCCAACACTCTGTTTATATGTAGAATAACTGAATGGAAGGAAGACTCTATGTATTCTCACGGGTAAAATATCACTGAATTCATTCTGAACAATTTAAACTTCCCTTGTCCCTGCGGTTTTATTTTTGCTAGTCACTACTGTTGTGACAGTTGTATTAACTTTCTTTTGATTATTTTTATGCCCCATTTATAGGCATTATGTTTTCTGGTCTTTGTGTTTGTTCGTCCGTCCATCTGTCTGTTCATTTGTCTGTTCAACCATTTGTCGCGCTTCAGGTTAAAGTTTTTGGTTGAGGTAGTTTTTGATGAAGTTGAAGTCCAATCAACTTGAAACTTAGTACACATGTTCCCTATGATATGATCTTCCTAGTTTAGATGCTAAATTAGATTTTTGACCCCAATTTCACGGTCCACTGAACATAGAAAATGATAGTGCAAGTTTCAGGTTAAATTTTTTGGTCAAGGAAGTTTTTGATGATATTGAAGTCCAATCAACTTGAAACTTATTACATATGTTCACTTTGATATGATCTTTCTAATTTTAATGCCAAATTAGAGATTTTTCCCCCACTTTCACAGGCCATTGTACATAGAAAATGATAGTGCGAATGGGGCATCTGTGTACTAGGAACACATTCTGCATTGTTCTTGTTATGTTATGATTTTGTGATGATACAGAAAAGATGGATAGACAGATAACAGCTAAATTCAGAAATTACATCAAATCATGAAATTATCCTGAACATGCATGAAATATTAAATTTATAATTTATAATAAGATAAAATCTTTCAGATATATAGAAGAAGACTACACTGACAAAATTTCTGACTGGGGACAATGTTAATTAACGATATTAACTTATGGCAGGGTTAGATTAATTCTCCAGATACTCATAAGTTTTGACTTGATCATCATATTTGAATTATGTTAATCAAGTTAAAATAAAAAAAAGTGAGGTTTTAAAATAATACTGTTTTATTGACGTAAACACACCTTTTGTTTGTTTCTGATATTCTTAACTAACATTATTACAGACCACTAATTTTATATTAATTCATAATACTTACGTAATTGGAAATTACATTAGGATTATATCCCCCTAATTAGTATTCACACCGCCGATCGCGCTTTAAAATATCAATAAAGCGCTCAGGTATATCGACTCCCACCACGCATGCGTGATTCCCCAGTCTTCTTCTTCGGCGAAAAGTGTTCACACGCTTTATTTTTTCCTCTCGGAAATGTAACTTTTTTGATTTATATATCGTGTATTTTCAAAGTTTAGTTTTAAGTTTTGAGATAGACGCTTTTCATTGTCAACATGGCAGAAGCTTTCATTACAGCCATTAATTCGGCAAGTGAAGAAGCAAATTCTCCTAAAGCTACTCCGTCTCGCTCTGATAATAAAAACGAGAAATCGTCAGGTAAACAGACCGGAAGTCGTAAAAAGACGACAAGTAAGTCTCGTAAAGCTAGCAGCACGTGTGCTAAAGAAGTATCAGAGGAACCGGAGACAATGTCAACAACAGGTTTGTCTGTAAACATAGAAAATGAATTGAGGGCAGAAATTTCTAGTGTCAAAGAGACCGTTAATTCGGTGAATTCTCGAATGGACATTTTTCTACCTCTTTTCGAGAAGTTCGTTTCTCAAACTGTCACTTCAGGTGGACAAATAGAAACGGACAGAGAAATTGCCACTTCAGGTGGGCAGAACATTTCTCAGGACTCGAGGGACATTGCCACGTCAGGTGGGCAAAATTCTCTCAGACATGCTAGTGTTGCAAATCATGATAATGACATTGATGATGCAATTTCCCTTCAACCGGATAGAGAGGAAAGAAGGGGTCTTGATTTAGATTTAGATTCTGACAATGAATCCCAACATTCTTCTGTGAAAAACAGTACACACAACCGTTTTCAGAGATATTCGGTAGTTGATAAGGACTCTCTTGATACTGAAAATGTCAGTAGAGATATCCTTGGTGACATTTTTGGTGAAGATGCCAAAACTAAACCAGACAAATCTGAAGCTGGTATTGTTCTGGATCAAAGTCAGATTAATATTTTGAATCAATCATGGCACTGTGATAATCCTTTATTATTGTCAACCTATAAAGAGGAATATAGGGCTAGTTTTCCAGTGAGTGATAAATCAGCTGATATTCTTAACTTACCAAAACTAGATGACATTACTCAAACTTTACTGTGTAAACGACATGGTCCTTATGCTGGTAAAGCTCATAATAAACTTTTTTCTAAACCCGAGAAAATTTTTGAAAATATGGCTTTCAAAGGTCAGTCAGCAGCTAGAATGGGTTTGATTATAACGGCATACATGCAACAAGCCTTGGGTTCATTAATGGAAAAACTCAATGATTCTGAACCAAATATTGATTTACTTGTACAAATGGTCAAAGACATTTTTGCCATGTCAGTGAAATCTATGGATCAAACAGCTAGAACAGGTGCATTTCATCATCTGATCCGTAGGAAAGCTACTTTGTTAGATACAGGTCTAGAGGACATAACTGAGCTTAATGATAAGTTTTTATCTCTTAAATTGTCAAGTGATGGTGTTCTTGGGAAAGATTTTGAAGAGAAACTGAAAAATCGTTCAGAGACAAACAAACAAATCAAAGATTTACTACCAGAGTTAACTCGTAAATCAGCTACCTCAACTTCAAGTTTTAAGAGGAAGAGTGCTATCATTCATACTAGCCAAGACACTAATGGTCCTAAAGTAGCTAAAAATGACTTTTCCAATTTTCGCATTCCTAAGGTAGCAGCTAAACCTAGTGAAAACAAAGGTGGATTTAAACCTAATTTCAGACGCTTTGGTTCTGGTAGGAAAGAGGCTGATGGTGAAAAGAAAGGTTCTTTTCGTGGCAATGGTAGATCTAAATGAATACAAAAAGCAGGTAAATATTTTATGTCAGAATCCAGAGATACCTGTAGGAGGTCGTTTAAAACTTTTTTGGCAAAATTGGGCAAAAATAACAAACGACAGTTGGGTTTTAAAAATAATAAAAGAGGGTTACAAATTGGAATTTTCGGGGAAAATCCCACAAACAGGAATAAAGAAAACAAATGTTCCTGCGAAAGATTTACCTATTCTGTTAACAGAAATAGATCAACTTTTTGGAAAAAACGCTATAGAAAATGTACCTGTAAAAGAAAAAAACTACGGTTTTTACAGTACGTTTTTTCTAGTACCAAAAAAGACAGGCGATTTGAGACCTGTCATAAATTTAAAACCTCTGAACAAGTGTCTCCAGAAAAAACACTTCAAAATGGATTCTCTAAACAGTGTCTTAAACTTAGTACAAAAAGGAGATTGGGCAATTTCTCTAGATCTGAAAGATGCTTATTTCCACATACCAATTCACGAAACACACAAAAAGTATCTAAGATTTTGTGTCAACAATCAGTGTTACCAATTTCTGGTGCTGTGCTTCGGTCCAACATCAGCACCACGAATTTTCACAAAAGTGTGTTCTGTAGTGGCAGCTCATTTACGAGCCCAAAATATTCGTCTAGCAACTTATCTAGACGATTGGTTTTTGCTAAATCAGACCAAAAAAATGCTGATTTCAGATCGAGAGAAAACGCTCAAACTCCTAACAAATTTAGGATTTGTAGTAAATCTAGAAAAGTCAAGCCTAATTCCAACACAATCAATAACATACATAGGAGCACTGTTTTCTCTAAAAGAGGGAATGGTTCGTCCTACATCAGAAAGGGTGTCAAAACTCCTTTCTGCAGTAGAACTTATCTTAAACAAGCAAAATCAAGCAACAGCAAGAGATTTTCTACAATTATTAGGTATTATGGCTTCATGCATAGAATTAATTCCAAATGCAAGACTCTTTATGAGACCAATTCAGTTACACCTCCTTTATCATTGGAAACCAGTTTGTCAAAATCTAGGAATAAAAATTCCTTTTTCGAAACATCTAAAAGGTCACCTCAGATGGTGGTTAAAAATAGAAAATTTGGTCATAGGCAGATCAATAACACCTTGGGAAACGTCAATAACAGTAACAACAGACGCATCAAATTCAGGGTATGGAGGTCACATCAACAACAGTCTCATAGTTCAGGGTACATGGTCAGTAGAAGAAAAACTTCTCCACATAAATTCTTTAGAAATGGAGGCAGTTTTTCTAACTGTAAAACATTTTCTCCCAAATTTGATAAACAAAAATGTTCTTATTCGGTCAGACAATTCAACCGTTGTTCGTTACATAAACAAACAAGGAGGCACTCTTTCTCCTCAGCTGTGTATGAGAACTTGGAAACTTTGGCAATTAGCGCTAGAAAATCAAATTTTTCTGAAAGCTGCACACATTGCAGGAAAAAAGAACATTCTAGCAGACCATTTAAGCAGGGTAAAAATTCAACCAACGGAATGGTCATTAAACAAAGAGATAACACATGCAATGTTTCAGATTTGGGAGACACCTCACATAGATCTTTTCGCCTCTGCGAAAAATCGACAAACACAGATCTATTGCTCCTGGAACCCAGACCCTCAGGCTTATGCAATAGATGCTCTAACAATTCCTTGGAACAACATGTATGCATATGCTTACCCTCCAATTTGTCTAATACCAAAAATACTACAACACATGACAAAGTACAATTGTCAGTTAATTCTAATAGCCCCACATTGGCCGCGCAGACATTGGTACACAAATCTTCTGAAGTACATAACAGATTATCCAAGGAGCCTGCCAGTCAGGGAGGATCTATTACACCAGCCAAAAACAAACATATTTCATCCAAATCCAGCAGTATTCAATCTGACTGCATGGTTTTTATCGACAAACAGTTTAAAGAGAAAGGTTTTTCTAAAGAAACTAGAAAATTACTCAGAGCCTCATGGCGCTCTGGGGTTGAAGGCATAAAACTTTGCTCAGTGCTCGGAGCACAAAAATCATGCTCGAAACATGAAATCCAGCAATTTGATTGGTTGATTTTCGAGTCCGAGTACAAAAATCATGCTCGAAAGTTTTATGACCGTGAGGCCTGGGACTCAAAAAGATGACTCTGTCAAATTTCGAAAATTCAATAGCTGGTGTAGTAGACGGGAAATTGATCCCTATAGTGCCTCTTTGACGGAGGCGGCTGAGTTTTTGACATATTTATTCTCAGAAGGTCTTCAGTATAGAACCATAGCTGGTTATAGATCTATGTTATCCTCATTCCTAGCTCCAATTGGGAAAATTCCAGTAGGACAACATCCTTATATAACTTGTCTTATAAAGGGTGTTTTTAACTCGAGACCTCCAAAAGTAGTGCTTTTACCGGAATGGGACTTACCCTTAGTTTTAAAAAAATTAAAACAAGCACCTTTTGAACCAATGAAACATGCTCATTTGAAGTTTATTTCTTGGAAAACTGCATTTTTAATTGCAATTACTTCTTTCAGGAGATGCAGTGACTTACAATCTTTGTGTATTGGAGAAGAGTCGATTGTTGTGCAGAAGAAAGGGGTGACTTTTGTTCGCCATGGACTATCAAAACAGGATAGACCAAAACATTTTGGCAGCAAGATTTTTATTCCGTCTTATCAATCAGATAAATTATTAGATCCGAAGCGGTCTATTTATTATTATTTGAAGAAAACTGCACCTTTTAGAAACTCTGACAGTGAGTTTGAGAACAAGTTGTTTTTATCTTTTATTGAACCGCATAAACCGGTTACATCACAGACTATTTCGTCTTGGATTGTTAATGCAATTAAATGTGCTTACAATGAAAAAGACAAAAAATTTCGTGCTCATTCTACAAGAGCCTTGGGCCCATCTTGGGCACTTTTTAACGGCGCATCTGTGAAGTCTATTATGGACACAGCAGACTGGACAAAGGAATCAACCTTTACTCGTTTTTATTTACGTCACATAGATGTTGAAGTTTTAAATTCTGTGTAAATAAGAATTTTGTATATATATGGAAGAAAATTCTGAAAAAAGAAAAAAAAAGGAGAAAAATTTATAGAAAATGGAAGAAAAAATTTTAACTGTATAGTGTTGTGTTATTTATATCTGAACTGATGTGAAGAAAATACAGTATACAAAGTACAGAAAGATTCTTCAGCTGTGGATAGCTTAGAAATCTCCTAATGTAATTTCCAATTACGTAAGTATTATGAATTAATATAAAATTGGGAAATTTGTTCTCAAATTTTAATTTTATGATAGAATAATACTTACGTAATTGGCTCCCACCCACCTCCCCTTTTGAATCTTTTTTGGTGAACACTTTTCGCCGAGAGAGACTGGGGAATCACGCATGCGTGGTGGGAGTCGATATACCTGAGCGCTTTATTGATATTTTAAAGCGCGATCGGCGGTGTGAATACTAATTAGGGGGAGATAATCCTAATGTAATTTCCAATTACGTAAGTATTATTCTATCATAAAATTAAAATTTGAGAACAAATTTCCCAATTTGATACATATGTTTACAGAGAATTAATGAGGAGTTTAGGAGAAGCAGGAGAAATAGAACCAGAAACAGAGGGAATCCTGATAGAAAATGATGTGGATTACTCTGAATTCACAGAGGAGGTGTGTTAAAATATACTATCATACACATGACTTAATCACTACACAAAATGAGCAATTAAGTCCCTTTAAAAGTATTTTGGTATTCTATCGTAAAGTTGTTAACATCAAATAAAAAAAGTTGTTACATATATTATAGCATTCCACTTACAGTAAACAAACTTATTGTTGCAGACTTTGTTTTTGCATTTATCCTGTTTAAGTTGACTTTGCTTCAATTAGTTGTTATGCATTTATAACTTGCTTGGTTTATTTAGGTAAGAGAGAATTAAATTCATAACATATTAATTTCATGCAAAATTTGGTTGGTTTGCAGTCACAAGTTTAATAAAAATTGAAATGCAGTAGGTTTAGAAATAAGGATAAGTGGTATAACTGTCAATAAGACAACTATCCGCCAGAGTTCAAAATAAGTGGTTGTATTAAAAGTATAATAGGCAACCTTATAACCTTCAACAATGAAGTACAATGCAATTTGTAATACAAGCTATCACAAAATTTGAGGTCTTTTATTTGGAAGGAAAGAAGTAAACAAATCTGCATTAAAAGTTATAGCAAATATTTTACCAAAGTACTCAACAATCTGGAATAAGCCCTTTTAATGTAACAACCACTAGATGGATGTTGCATGCAAAATGGTGGTACAATTGGGTAATTTTTTCAAACAAAGTAGTTTTGAATTCTCAGACAGTTCATCAACTAAGCATGCGCGAAACATATACACTACATTAATTAATATGCCAATTCACAAATATTTCTGACTTTGTATGGTTTCAAAGGAGACATGGCTAAATGAAATTTGTCTCTTCCTTTAGGCCAGGATTTTTTAATTTGTTGGTTTACGGATCCGCCGACCCGATTTTTCCGATTTCCAGAATAAAAATAAAATTGACTTTTCATGCTTTTTTATTCCCGCCGACCCTAACAAATGCATTTTCCCTGAAAAATAATTAAATAATTTTTTTTTATGAAATGAAATGCATTAATCACTAACAAAATTGATAACACTTTCTGTTGTGAAAAAATAAAACTTCCAGTTTACGTTTCTAAAAATAGACAAATCAATTATAACTGACCTTGAAATGTCGTTTGCGCAAATAATATTGCGGAACGAAACTTGTGTTTAAAACCAATTACACAATAAGTTCGTTTCCCTTATTTGTCATCAGTCCGTAAGATGCATCATCTCATAGAATTAGACTTGTCCAAATGTGGACAGGGTAAAGGCATCAAGTTGAAGTACTGAATATTAACAAATCATTTGGAATTTTCTTGTTTCATAGAAAAATTATCGTCCATTTGGATAAAAAACGGGAATGCGAGACAACAGATTAACCCGATAATCTCGTTTTCCAGTGGACGAGTCTATTAGGTTTTTAACACGTGTGTTGAAACTTATTTTCGTACGACGTTTTTACATTTTTTTCTTTATCAGTTTTCTTGCTTGAAGATCATTATTCACCAAGTTTTCTGGAATTGATAAAGAGCTACGCTTCTGTTTCTGAAATGACGATTTAATTTCGTCTTTGTCCGTGCACCCCCCTTTTTTTACTGTAAATTATTAGACAATGTCATGCGATGTTTATAACAGTTGAGCAATAATATTTCATTGAACTAAAATTTAAGAAATGATGATAAAATAGCATAACAAACATATTGTTAGAAAGGTGAAATATATATTGATTTTGCATATTTTTCTGTCTTCAAAGATGATTTTTTTTCTCTTTTTTTTCCCAACCGACCGACCCGACTTTTTCATGGGGAAAATCCGTAAACCATCAAATTAAAAAACCGTGGCCTTAGTAGTATAGATATCTGTTCGTTTCTTTGTAGATGTTGAGTACCTTGCCTGTACATTCATTACCATGGCAGATCCCTGAGGGGGAGATTACTGGACGACGAGACTTCCGTCAACAATGTGTGTTTACTATAGACCCTGCCACAGCTAGAGATCTAGACGATGCTCTGTCCTGTGAAAAACTGGATGATGGTAAATATATTTAAGATATTATGTCAGCTCAGGAAGACGAAATGAAATTTGTGCTGCTAAAAAAAACAACCCTTTAAAATCACATGTTGCAATTCAGATGATTATAAGACGGGATATTTAAAAAAATATTTTGCTTAGCTGTGTTATTAATTTAAGAACGGTTTTAAACCAATTAATTGAAATAAAGAAACAGATGTAGATTTTATCACCAGTAAAAGTGTCAACAACTACTTTTATGCCACCGCTGTAGTGGAAAGTAAAATCACAAAAATACTGAACTTAGAGGAAAATCTAATCAGAAAGTCCATAATCACATGGCAAAATCAAATAACAAAACACACCAAAAAGGGATGGACAAGAAAGTTCTGTCATATTCCTGACTTGGTACAGGCATTTTCAAATGTAGAAAATGGTGGATTAAACCTGATTTTAAAGCACTAACCCTCTCACTTTGATGACAGTCTCATCAAATTCTGTTATATTTACAATGTTGCGTGAACCAACAGACATAATAAATAAAATAGTCAAAATATGGGTACAGCAGTCATCATCTGTGTCCCATTGGCACATCCCCTGTTTAATTAAACCTATCATTTAATAAATTGACTGAATAAGATTTTAGTGTATCATATTATTTCTGGATTATTATTATTTTAGGTACGTACAACGTAGGAGTACATATAGCTGATGTCAGTTATTTTCTGAAAGAAGATACATCTCTAGACAAGAGAGCCAGATTCAGGGCTACAAGTGTTTATCTAGTACAAAAGGTTCGTACAAAATAATATCTCTTTATACAAAATGTATGAAACTAAATTTTCAGCTACACTGCCTGTACTAAAATAATTTTATTAATTTTAGAGAAATATTGACACTGATAAAATTGACAATGGAGATAGGTAATGATTCAAAGAGACAACAACTGGACCAATCAGCTGGAAACAATCGAAGCCAACCAATATAAACAATGGGTATTCAACACAGCAAGAAAATCTCACACCTGGAGACAGACTATAGCTGGCCCTTAAACAAAAATGTGTACTAGTTCGGTAATGATGAACATCATACTAAACTTGAGAACATACTGTTCAGTCCAACTTCCATATGATCAAAACAGTTTCCTATGGTTTCAAAATTCTGTTTGAATCTCAATTTTCCTATATAAAATGTTCATCATCTAGATCTAAAGATGTATAAACTTGTCTTAACTACCTAAATATTGTATATGCTTCCAGGTCATTCCTATGTTACCAAGAATTCTCTGTGAAGAGCTGTGTAGTTTGAATCCAAACCAAGATAGGCTGACATTCTCTGTTGTATGGAATATGTCTGAGAAAGGGGAGGTAATTACATTGTATTTTGTTATTTCCTGAAATGCTTATGATACTATAATCTTATTAATCTATGAAAAAAATTACATGTGACATATATGTCAGTAAGAAAATTACTGAAAAAAATGCTGTTATATTAAACTTGTAAGCATTTGCATGGTAAAAACCCTCAAAATTTAATTGAAAAACTGTGCATATATTTATATTTATGTAAAAACATTTTGCAATTAAATGCACCAAAATTGAACAAATGATCATTCCTAAATTTTCAATAAAGTTACTTACATTTTGAAATACTTTTTGTGTTGTTTCACATAACATAATTTCTTATACTGCTCTACAAACTAAAAAAGCCAAATAAATATTATTGAAATATATATGTGTAGATCAGAAGGGAAATAACTATACATAAATACGAAATGCTTTTCATTCATAGATATATGGAGAATGGTTTGGCAGAACAGTGATCAGATCTTGTGTCAAACTAAGCTATCAACATGCTCAGGTAACTATACCAATATTGGCATGCTCAGGTAACTGAAACGTGTAAAACTTATAATTAGATAGCATTATACGCTGGTAACATGAATATATTGTAATGCTTAATAAGGTACACCATATATACAGCTTGACACCAAAAATCTCTCATTTTCTAGAAAATTACATTAATGTTTTAGAATTTATTTTCTTGAAGATTCTGTCTACTTTCCTATTGTTTAAAGTGATAATATTCTCTTTGCATGCTTTGTAAGAGCTTTTCCAATGAATTTAAAGAATATATTAAAAAAAAAAACACCATCAAATAATTCTATTGTTCATGTTGTTATTAGATAATTATTTATGTTTAATGTAATGTTATACCATTTTACATTCCATTGTTTTGATAATTTAATGAATATTTCTTGTTTTATTTTAAAATTTTACAGGGTTTTATAGAGGAACCAGAAAGGGAATGGACGGAGGAAGAATTACCACCAATATCTGATGGATATCCAATCAGTCAAATCAAAGACACAGTACATAATCTACAACTGGTAATAATTTCCACAAACTAAATATTATATAAAGGCCAAAAACATAAATTATTAGATTATCAGGCAATGTCAAGTGTTCTTTATGCATGTCACTTCTATTGAGGAAAAAAAATAATTTTAGACTGATGATTTTTTGAAATTCTTTGTTCATTATTTCAATATTATTCTCATATAAAAATAATAGTCGCAGGACATTAAACTTTTAATAATGATTGAAGCTTTTATCATTCAGTTTCTAATGAGATTAAGCACTTAATTGACATCTTTTTGATAATAAAACATACAATGAATCAGATTAACAAACAAAAATTAGAACTCAAATGGTCAACTTATTTTATGATTATTCAGACTTTCCAAATTTATCATATTTCCTACACTTGTTTAATTCAGATAGCTAAAAATTTACGGAAAGCCAGATTTGATGAAGGGGCTTTAAGATTAGACCAAGTGAAGTTGCAGTTTACGTTAGATCAAGTTACTGGAATGCCTAATGGTTATAGTGTGTATAAACAGAAGGATAGTAATAGGTAAGTTTTATGTTGTAATATATCATAGAAATAAGAAGATGTGGTATGATTGCCAATGAGACAAATTTCTACCCAAGTCACAATTTGTAAAAATTCAACAATTATAGGTCAATGTGCATCTTTCAACATGGAGCCTTGACTCACCCTCAACAGCAAGCTATAAAGGGCCCCAAAAATTACTAGTGTAAAACCATTAAATTGGGAAAACCATCAGTCTAATCTATATAAAAAATGAAAAATGAGCCACATCAACAAATGATAATAACTGAACAACAGGTTACTGACTTAGGACAGGTGTAAGCAAATGGAACAGGTCTAAACATTTAAACAGAAGTAGTGGTGTAACATTACAATATAAAAACACACATACATGAATCTATGAATAGAACTAGTACTGATACACATCAGAAATTTATTATACAGAAAATATCAAAATTAATGTACAAAATGTAAGTGCTTTGGAAAACATTACCTAGAGTGCTTTTTAGAGTATAGAAAATAAAACACAATGATAGTGTAAGATTTTGACTTTAGAACAATTTTTTCTTGCTGAATCACTGCTTGACGAAAAACCACTTAATTTAGATTATTTGACAAATAGACAGAATCACAAATGTATGTAGAGCTAAATTTTGTTTAGGTTGGTAGAGGAATTTATGTTACTAGCTAATATGGCAGTTGCTCACAAGATAAAGAAAGATTTTCCAAAAAAAGCATTCTTAAGACGCCATCCCCCACCACAATCCAAAATGGTGGATGATTTGGTAAGAATAGTTCAAGAAATTTTAATACAATTAGTCTTTTCTGTATAAATTGCTACCAGAAGGTGACAAATTATATACAATGTACATACAAAATATCTTAAACATGCTCCTTTTAATAGATAATTAAACACTTTTTATTTGGAATTTGACTCAACAATAATAGTTTATGATCTGTTTTATTAATTAGGTTTATGCCTCTGCTGTAGCGGATAGGTAATTTTTTTTGTGCATTTGTTGGTTACGAGCTTACTTTGACAGGTGCAAAAAGAACATTTGTACAAGTAGTGAGATTTTTTTTAAATGAATTAATTTAAGTAGAATTAGAATGTGTACTTCCATATCAATTGAGCATTCAAACATTTTATTTTTTTTATATTTTAGGTTGAACTGTGCAGTAACTTAGGTTTCCCTATTGATCCTTCATCAGCAGGTACATTACAGGTAATATTTTATCCTTCATCTGCAGGTACACTACAGTTAAATATTGTGTATATATAGTGATACGGGTTTATATGTATATGGCATAGAATGATATCTTATGTAAGGGAAATAAAATGTACTTTTATTGCTCGGGGCTCAGATGAAAGTTCATGATTGTTTCTGGCCTTAAGAAGTCTGAGTAAAGATATTTTTTTTTCTTTTTTTTTTTTTTCACTTTTTTGATATTTATTTAATTTATGAATGCAAAAATAATTTAAGAAACATTGATACCAAAAAGAATTATTATGTTTTCACAGTATTTCTGATTCTTGTAGAGATCTCTATGGAGATATGCTAATGATGATAACATGTCTGTAGCCAGGATGCAGGTTCTTGTCAGTATGTGTTCTAAACCAATGCAGGTAAGGAATTCAGTAAAATTTTATTTTAATACTTTGTCTTGAAAACGATTAAGTTAATTTATTAATGCAGTGTCAAATTATCATAGAACTGCCTCAATAGTCTTGTGCTTTCTTACTTAAATTGAGTGGAAGTAATGTAAAGTTTGGACCAGGCTAGATCAAATTTAAGAATTTAAAATTTATAATGGTTGCTTTCAAACTAAGTATAAGTATTAAATAATAAAGTGTGGGTGTGCAGGATGATATGTCACATAAACTAGCATGTTACAACAAACTAAAATTGTCAGTTAAATAGTAAGCATGATGTTTTCTTCTGACACTAACATGTTTCATTCTAAAAATACACTGAAAAAGCATGTTATATTCTTACAGAAAAAGTTGTGTAATATTCTGAAAATACCTATAATTTTATCTGCTGGATGTAACTACCATAAACAAATTAATCATTACATGCCTTAGAAGGTTACAGGTTGTATCAAGATGAATCAACATGATAAACTGAAAAACAAAAATAGTATTGTTTTAATGCATCGATTTATTTCTATTTAAGAATGTACATCTGTATTAGATAAACTCAAATTCGAAAATATTATTGTCAAATTATATGATTTATTTATATTTTTAGAATGCGAAGTATTTCTGTACTGGTTGTATTGATGATGAAGAACTGTATCGTCACTACGCCTTGAATGTTCCTCTATATACACATTTTACTAGTCCTATCAGGAGATATGCTGATGTAATGGTCCATAGGACTTTAGGTGCTGCTTTAGGTAAGTTATATAAGCTAGTGAGACATTCAAAGAAAGGATCTTTAAATTCTAATCTATATTGTTTGATCAGTCCAAGTGAAATCTCTGAACTTAAAATTATTTGCTTATGCCTACAGGATTCCTGAAATTGTATCAAAATGTATGCAGAAAAGGATTTGTAATTATCTATACCAAATTACATTCCAGCACATTATTTCCGTTTCAGGTTACTCTGATCTGAGTGAAAAGTCTATGGTTGCCATACAAAGTATTGCTGAGAATTGTAACGACAGAAAGACTAACAGTAAACGAGCATCAGAATTAAGTTCAGAGCTGTTCTTTGCTGTCTTCGTCAAGGTGAGTAGACTACAAGAAAATCACAAGGAAACTTCCAACACCTTTACTTAATATTTGTTCTATATAAATCTATTTTCTTTATACAAAATTGAGGAAAATGAATGTTATAATGAAATATTATTGCCAATGAGAAAATAACCCACCAAAGTTAAGGATAATGTTTTGGAAACTAAAATTGAGAAAAAAAA
This sequence comes from Mytilus galloprovincialis, assembly GCF_965363235.1. Taxonomy (NCBI): domain Eukaryota; kingdom Metazoa; phylum Mollusca; class Bivalvia; order Mytilida; family Mytilidae; genus Mytilus; species Mytilus galloprovincialis. Next base: position 66,190,684 of record NC_134850.1, on the reverse strand, counting down.
CAGTTTGACCTCTAGGTATCTTTTTGTCACTTGTTTGTTCTATAAATTTATAGGCAAATTACAGTTTTAACACAAATTTCATGGTTTTCAACGAATATGGACATGTGAGTGGGGTAAAGTGTCAGACACATATTTCTTTTGTAATTATAATATTTATTTTATATTTATGCAGACTGCTGGTCCATTTGAAGAAACAGGCATGGTAATGGGAGTATTAGACAAGGCCTTTGATGTCTTTATACTCAAGTTTGGAGTTACAAAGAGAGTGTACTGTGATGTTAGTATTTACTAATGATATTATACTTAATACTTTTAAATATTTGGCAAATGAATGTTGAAAAATGTGAAACATTGATTTTACATGATTAATAAAAACCTAGAACATATAGAAGTCCTATTACAATATTTTTTTGTAAAGAATGCATGAAATGCAACCAAAATCCTAGGATATTGACTTGATATCTAAATCTTCCAAGGTGTATGACTACCATTTTGATACACAAAATATATCCTATCCATGAACTTTTCAAGAAACATATCAATGAAATATATTATGCTTAGATAGTCAAGTCACAAAATGATGTTATACTTGTCAAAAAAATTACATAACCTTTGGAAGGTGCAGGAATCTAATATCTGTTCTTAAGATATCAATGATATTGTAAAGTCATCTTTAAAATTGGAGTTATCTTCCTTTGTCCAAAGATATAGTTGAATCAATTACATAAATGCTTTATACAATGCCACATTTAATTTGACTTCCCACTAATAAATAAAAGGGATCTTTACCTTTCAGTGCTTACAAGCACTTAATTATGTGATTTACGGTTACAACATGTCTTTTTTTCAAAAAATTAAAAAGTATAAAGGTGCAAGTTCTATAACATTTGAACAATCTAAAGTGAGTGTTTGTGAATTGCATGCAGTTTTCTATTGTTTGGAGTAATCACCTATATCCTACTAGCCAGTGCTTGTAATTGATAAAGATGTGATATTTTGCTGATGTTTCCGTTCTTATTTGTTACCTTGCATGTCTAAGAATGAAGGTTAAATGAATTTAAATAAGACTGTGATTTGATTTAGATGCATATTTCATAATGCATATTGTTTTGTAGAAACTAGCTATTAAAGATAAATTACATACAAAAGAACAGAAGAATCCAATTTTAACTTTATACTGGGAACCAACAGAAGAGAATGGTACAGGGGCAGTACAGAAAATATCTATATTTACTATAGTTACCTGTGTATTAAAACCAGGGGAATTACCTCTTCAGTGGATGGTAAGTTAAATCAACACCAAAATAAAATGTCTGCAATTTTCCAAAGTTACAATGAAGAGGCATTGTCATGGCAAAAAAAGAAAAAATGACATAAGTACATACAACAGTACACAGAATACTTCATAGAAAACTCAAGACGGAGTAACACAACCCCACTGAAAACAGGTTCTGATTTCAGGTGCTCAGGAAGTGTAGGCTGATCCCACTGAACATGTGACACCTGTTGTTTTTCAATTGATATTTATATTACAATCATGTTAATGACCTATACAGTGTATGGAAACATATTTTGAGGGGGGGATAGGAGGGGTCCTGATCCCGAAATCCCGGACTTTAAAACATTAAATCCTGAGGTCCCGAATATAAAAAAATTAAATCCCGCCATCCTGAAATTCGAAAAAACGAATTTCCAGATCCTGAAAGTGTCAATCCCAAAATCCAACACTTAAAAGCACCCAATCACGGAGTCCCGATAAAGGTCCTCCCCCCCCCCATATTAAGCCTTCTGTTAAAGTCTACACTTGACTTCTATATTGATACCATCACATTAACAGTACTTCAACAGATTACAGTAAAATTCATACTTAGAAATATACACATCGAAGCTACGTTTACAGGGAACTTTATATCAACACTATATCCTTGGCACTGCGGAATAAGGTTCACTAAAAGGTTATATCTTACAATATTGTAATGCAGAAAGAAAAACAGTTTCATTGAAATGCTGTTATATACTAGCCACAAAAAACACACATTCTTGTTTACTGTTATATTTATTAGCATAAAATATTGCATTGTTGTTTTTTTTTGCTTTCAGGCCATCATAAAACCACCTGCAGTCTGAAAATATAAAACTGGAACTTTGAAAATGGTGTACCAGTGGAAAAATGTCAGTTCAGGAGAAAATAATTGGCAATGGAGGAAATAAAGATGTGTACTTATCATAAAACTATTACAGATCTTAAAAACATTAGAAATTTGATAAATAGTGCTTAATATTTAGTTTTATTCTCTTAACTTTATTATATGTTTTACTTTGAAATGTATTTATTTGTGCTAGTTTTATATGTGACATCGGAAATAAAGTTGGAATAAAAAATATATTGTAGATTTGGAATAAATCTATTAAATGATCAGTATTGAAAAAAAAAATCTATAGTCTTTTATGGTGCTAATCAATGATTCAAAGGGTTTGTTTTATCAATGACGTCAAACTAAAATTCATTCAAGGTTTAAAAAGCACTTTTTTTCCCCATAATTTGATTTGCTAGTAAGTTAAATGTATGTACAATAAAAATTGAAAACTTTAGATCACCTTTCTTTTGTTTGCAATTTTTGTATAGCTTGGGAACATTTTCATTTGGTTAATAAAAAGTTTTGAACAGAAAACATAGGGAGGGATACATTTTATTTTTGTTATTTGACAAAATTACCTGTATGTTTTAAAAATGGTTCATTTTGATGATTATCTCCACTTAAATGTAACAGTCATATATATAAAGCAAGAATAAAAGTATCTGGCAAAATTGCAGATTCTTTGATATTACTATATTTTGATGTTTCAAAAATATTTTAAGGATTTGTGTAAAAATAAGCACTGTGATGTTTAAGAAATTATATTTTCAAGATAGTATCAAAAAGTTCTATCTTAAACTTTATTGTTCAAGAATTTAAGAAAATGGTAAATTTATAATTTGAATATCCAAAGCTAAAATATACAACTTAAGAAATGATGTTTCCAAGATAGTATCAACAAGTTCTATCTTAAACTTTATTGTTCAAGAATTTAAGAAAATGGTAAATTTATAATTTGAATATCCAAAGCTAAAATATACAACTTAAGAAATGATGTTTCCAAGATAGTATCAACAAGTTCTATCTTAAACTTTATTGTTCAAGAATTTAAGAAAATGGTAAATTTATAATTTGAATATCCAAAGCTAAAATATACAACTTAAGAAATGATGTTTCCAAGATAGTATCAACAAGTTCTATCTTAAACTTTATTGTTCAAGAATTTAAGAAAATGGTAAATTTATAATTTTAATATCCAAAGCTAAAATATACAACTTGGCAGCTCCCATTAATTCCCATCGTTTTTCTAGGTTACCCTAAGCATTAATTATCAACTTAATGGTCTCAAATCAATTGGAAAGTATTGCCTACATTTCATTGGTTTAAAGAAGCAGACCCCCTCCCCCCACATAAGCGTACTTTAAAGGTTTTGTCCTTTTCACAATAAATCTAACAATTGAAATTGATTGTAAGTTATATTGATAAGTATTTCTATTATTCCGACTTTTTATGTGAAAAGGGTTGCTGAATAAGAAGAATTAATAACATAAGTGAGAATTTTGTTTTGATAGGATTGAGAGGTTGAGCGATTGTTAATGATGTATTTATGTTTACATTTTAATGTAACAAAATGAATTGATGTCAAAAAGATCATGGAATAAAATTATTTAAACCTATATTATATGTCAATGTTGCCATGCATGTGGCATATAAAAAAGGCTGGTTTTAAAAACTAGATTTGATATAACATGTATAAAGACTCCACAAAATTACAAACATACAAAAAAGGAAAATAACAACAATATTAAATTCTGAGGAAAATCATAAACATAACCAAATAGCAAAATCTAAAGCTCAAACACATCAAACAAATGGATAACAACTGTCATATTCCTTACTTGGAACAGGCATTTTCTTTTGTAGAAAATGATGGATAAAACCTGGTTTTATAGCTATCTAAACCTCTCACTTGTGTGACAGTCACATAAAATTTTGTTATATCAACTTTAATGTGTGAACAAAACAAACACATAATAAGAAAAAATGTCAAAATAGGGCATAGAAGTCAACATTGTGTTATAATCACTATAAAACATACAAACAAAGGAACAAAGAAAAAACAAAAGGGCATATAGACGAAGCACACAAGCAAAAACAAAAGACAAAAACAGAAAAATCCCATTACACAATGACTGGATGGATAAGTACCAAGCCTCATCAAATTAACATCAACAAAAATAGACTAAACTGTAAAAGTAATAACTATCACAGACAAATAAAAGAACTTTATAAAATGTAGCTACTATATGATAAACAACATCAGTAACAAGAATCAATAATCAAAATCAGACCATGTGAATTTGATAAGGAATCCTATACCCAATTTTAAGTTACAGATATTATGTGTCAGAAACCTATTATGTGTCAAAAATTTAGTTACAATGTAAATTCAGACCTGTATCAAGAGTGGATATTGTGTCCATTTTGGCCCCAACTTTTCAGGGTTGGACATCTGGGGTTGTATCCAGCTAAGCAATTTATTTAAAAATAACCCTGATTCATCAACTTTCTGCTCTGACACGGGTAATACAAACCAACCTACATGGGTGAAATATGAAGTATCCATTGAATGTTGTTTTGGTCCCTTTAATTCCCAAAATAGAAATGAAAGACATTCAATTGAATTGACTAAATAACACCTTCAAATGTTTTTATAACTTTGAATTAGTTACTTTTCAAACAAAAAATAGCCAAAATTGCCTGATATTTAGAGAATGTCAATAATATTTAAATGTGAGCTAATATATTTTGTGTAATACCTTACCAATAAAGAAATGTTGGTTCAATATATCTTATTCGATATGAGCGTCACTGATGAGTCTTATGTAGACGAAACGCGCGTCTGGCGTATTAGATTATAATCCTGGTACCTTTGATAACTATTTAAACCACTGGGTCGATGCCACTGCTGGTAGACGTTTCGACCTCGAGGGTATCACCAGCCCAGTAGTCAGCACATCGGTGTTGACATGAATATCAATTATATAGTCATTTTTATAAATTTCCTGTTACAAAACTAAGGATTTTCTTATTCCCAGGAAATGATTACCTTTGCCGTATTTGGCACAACTTTTTGGAATTTTGGGTCCTAAATGCTCTTCAAATTTGTTTTTGTTTGGCTTTACAACTATTTTGATCTGAGCGTCACTGATGAATTTTATGTAGACGAAAGGCGCGTCTGGCGTATTTAATTATAATCTTGGTACCTTTGATAAATATTATTCAATATGGATAGTGGGTAAATATCTGAATGTAAAAGGTCATGGATGATATTATATTTAACAAAAGTATAGGTGTAAGCTGGCTATTGTCAGTAAAATGTATGAATTTCAACTTGTTTAAAGGGGGGCACTAGCTACGAGATCTATACAAAATCTAATATTTTTTTTTATTTGCTCAATCAATAATGAAATGCAAATAGTGAAATGTGTGATAACCCACCCCACCCCCAATCACCAAAAAAAAAAAGAAAAAAACAACCAGACATTTTAAGTAAAAAATTAAAAAATTGTGTAATAGCAGCCAAAATTGTAATATAATCTTAATCACTTTAAAAATAAATAGTAATATCAACAAAGAAAATAATAATATATATAGATACTCTAAAGATAAACTTCATAAGCAAAACTGAAAGTTAAGAACACAAAATTGACCATATCACAATACCACAATGGCTGGAAAACGAGTCACGAGAAAATGTTGTAAATGTATTAAGCTAATTATATATACAGTAGATGTTATATTCAATTATAGAATTTACTAAGAGACGATCGATAAATAATTTGAAAAGCCTGTATTACAATCATGTACACATGTATGATATTTCATTTTCTATTCAGTATTTAAAATGACATATCTAAAGCCTTAAGAAAAGCTATAAAGTATTAAAATACATTATCATACATGTTCTTTTGAAATATCAATCGGATCGATTGGTTTAGATTTTCTGAAAACTTCTTTTGACCTCAATCCTTAAGGTCGGGAATTTCTATCTATAAGGAATTTCCATTAAATGACACGTATACTTTCAATGCATATGTTCTTGCTTTTATTTTCTAGTTAAAAGTTGCAGTTGTAAGTATATATAATTATTATAGTTTACGTACGTACTTGGAACACCAAAAATAGAACCAAGTTTATCAATTGACAATGATATTTGTAATATCAACGTAATATATAAAAAAGTTATCAAAGGTACCAGGATTATAATTTTGTTCGCCAGACGCGCGTTTCGTCTACATAAGACTCATCAGTGACGCTCATATCAAAACATTTATAAAGCCAATGTAACACACACACACAACTTACATGTACATTGTAATTAAATCAGTAGGCCTAATATATATTAAGTTGTGTAGTCAGCAAAGCATATACAGATCAGATGTGTATTTTGCAGGAATCTTTTCGGATTTGTTGATTGCAGACAACGCTTTAAAAATAAAACCAGATACGTTCTATAATATTTTTTTACAGCACAGGGTCGATACCGCCACTGACTGCCCATCAGACCCAGACGATCAGCTTAGTAGTCAATAATGTCGGTACTGACACGAGTTATGACATATTATCGGTTTGATAGATTTGGGTTTTTATTTACCATTTTGTCAAATATCTATTTAACTGTTTCGGTTCTTTTAAATCCTTTGCTTTCAAATATTCGTCTTTATATCAGAAAAGCTCTTCAGGGCTTAACATTTTAAAGGTGTTAGTTTTGGGTTTCAGTTCTTGGTCCTAGAAATAAACAAACTCACAAGCTATTGTAATTTTGGTAAAACTGTTACCATTTTGTTTTGATGCATATTACAGAGACGCGATTATGTTTAGAAAATTTATATATTTTTTATTAACAATGATAATTGTTTATTTATTTGCTCTAGACTGACAAGTGGATGCTAACCATGCTTTCTCGTGTAAATATATCTGTTCACGGTAAAGTTAGTTATAAAATTAAATACATATATTCCGATGCAAGTTATTTTACTGCGCCAAAATTAGGACAACGGAAACTCAACTTTACACAAGCTCGAGGAAACATCGTTGTCTTCTCAAGAGGTTATTTTAAATCATTTTCTAAGTACAAGTTTCCATCTCAACGTCCGATAATGTTTACAAAATTAACCGAAACTCTAAGCAAGTACAACTATACAATCAGTGACCGATTGAAAATAACTAAACCAACTGCGAGACATTTGAATGCTTCCAAGATAGACGTTCGTGCGTTACAAAACATTCCGGAACATTTAAAAATTTGGTATACGTATTTTATGAAATTTCCTGGCGAATCTGATGGACAATATTGCAATCATAAGCTTCATGGAAATGTGGAAAGGAAGAAATCATCAAAATCTTCCGATGATTCGTCTGCTACGCCATCGACAGAGGACTCTACAGTAAAGACATCTTCCAAATCATTTGATGATTTATCTACTTTGCCGTATACAGAGGACTTTACAGTAAAGACATCATCCAAATTATTCGAAGATTCGTCTTCTACGCCGTATACAGAGAACTTTGCAGGAAATACATCTTCCAAATCATTTGATGATCTGTCTTCTACGGCGTATACAGAGGCCGTTGCAGGAAAGACATCTTCCGAATCATTTGATGATTTATCTTCTTTGCCATATACAGAGGATTTTGCAGGAAAGACATCTTCTAATTCATTTGTCATGCTTGATGATTCGTCTTCTACGCCACTAACAGATGTTTTTACTGGAAAGACATCTTCCAAATCGTTTGATGATAGTTCTGCCATGAATTTTACAGAAGCCTTAGCAGGTCGTATTGCATTTTCCGCCGTACTGGAGGGCTCTTCTTCGTTGATTGCAACACTATGTGAAGAGGGTAAAAAGAAATCTGACATCCGAATGATATTGAGAAAAATTCGTCAACAAACTCCAAAGGGACTATCGATTGGTATGAAAGATGGTATGATTTACGGAATATCAGCAGAAACAATGCGTACTTTATTCAATAAAATGTTGGAAGATGAATCTTATGCAAATCTGATAGCAAATACTACTGGTTCGCTTACACTGGTTATTGTCAAATATATAGCCATTTGTAATGAATTTGAAAAAGGAAATGTATCCAAAACAGAAATGAACAGACGCATTATAAAGTTACTGACATTCACAGGATTAAAACTTTCTATCATATCGACTGTTAACCCCAGCATAGTTCCTATGATAGCAATCTGTTTGATATTGAAGGTCGGTGATCGTTTGTACGGCGACGAGGTTATGAATAGTGTATTTAAACAGTATTCTCAGTATATGAACAATTGTGATAGGAAAATAGTGGATGGGTTTGTAGCAGACCTCCCTAAAAGATGTAAATAGACCAAATTTGTCTCAGTTTTTTTTAGATAAAAAAAATATCTTGAAACACTAGTTTATCTTTTGCTGAGACTTTTTGATCATTGTTGTTCTTGCAGTTTAACAATAAAACAAAGAAATCCGACTCTTGACCAGACCTGATTAAAATACTACCCTATAACTCAACCTCCTTATCATAGCACCCAGTCTTACGGTAAAAATAAAAATAACAAACACACTCCTAGGGAAATTCAAAATGTTTGTCCCTTATCAAATGTCAAAATCATTAGATCAAACACATTAAACAAAATGATGGAAAACAACTGGCATATTCCTGACTTGATACAGGCATTATCTTTTGTCGAAAGTGGAGGATAAACCCTTGTTTAATAACTAGACAATTTTAGCTCTTACATGTATGACAGTCGCATATACTTCCAACATATGGATAATAATGTATGAGCAAACATAATAAGCATATGTCTGTGATGAAGAACGTTGTTGATGTTGATACCATCAATTACTTTATTGGAAACGCTGAACAGGATAGACATTCCTATTTGCATCATGTTGTGGTTTCGATATTACTTGTTTTAAAAAGACAGAAAAGAGCTTCATCACAAATTATACTTACTAGTCTGTATATTGGGGAAAATGTATTAATGCATCCCTTGTCAAGTGCATTTTAGAAATTAACAGACAATGAAAAACGAAACTCATAACAGATGTGCATGGCTTATAGTCACGGTTCGCAAGACATGCATTTCGTCTACAAAATACGACCATTGCTTAAGTTTTTTTCCTAAGTTTCTTTCTAAGAAACTATAAGCAATAGGTTATTTTTTGTATATGGAATGATTGTAAAATAGGGTAAAAGATACTCGAGGAACAGTCAAAGTCAAAGATCGAAAAACAAAACTGACAACGCCTTGGCTACAAAAAGAAAAGACAAACAAACAAATAATAGTACACAACATAGTAAACTGAACACTTAGCAACACGAACCCCACCAAAACCTGGAGGTGATCTCAGGTGCTCCGGCAGGGTATGCATATCCTACTCAACATATGGCACCGTCGTGTTGCTCATGTTATTACAAACCCAGTAAATAGTCTTATTCGGTAGGTCACATTCGTGGTAAAAAGTGGATTGTAGTTACGATGTAAAGCCCCAGTCCCACTAGACCACGATCGCACCATGATAACCGCGATCTAAAATAAATTTAGATCGTGGTGAGGTCACGGTATGAACGGCATGAAAATGTTAATTTTCGTTGCTTTCACGATGCTACTACGTCCTAATTACGCTTCTACAACGATCCCGCTACGATTAAACCACGTTCTCACCGCGCTTATTCTGCGACCTCACTACGCTTATAAAGATCTTTCTACGCTCTTCACGCTCTCACTACGACCATAGCACGAGTTATCCGATTGCAACACGATCTTACTGCGATTATAGCACGTTCTTACCACGATTATACTACGTTCATACCGCGATCTTACTACGTTATCAGCAATACCGTCAATATCGTGTTTCATATCAATATAGTTCCATTCCCTCTATTTCTGATTAAAACGGAGATTTCTCGGAAACAATACAGTCATGTCACCAAAATCTACTAGAACACGTGGGCGTGGTGGTAGGGGTTGATGTAGAGGCAGAGGGAGCAAAGTATGAACGCCATACTTAACTCCAAGAAACTAAAATTAAAAATAGTACAAGACTCCTGACTTGGGACAGGCGCAACATTAGTGGGGTTAAACATGTTTGTGAGATCTCAACTCTCCCCCTATACCTCTAGCCAATGAAGAAAAGTAAACGCATAACAATACGTACATTACAATTCAGTTCAAGAGAAGTCCGAGTCTGATGTCAGAAGATGTGACCAAAGAAAATATTAAACACAATGACAATAATACATAAATAACAACAGACTACTAGCAGTTAACTGAAATGCCAGCTCCAGACTCCAATTAAACTGATACTATACACATAAGTAGTATAATACTTGTCATCAAGAGATGACCAATCAAACCTAAATTACAACCTATTGTTGGTCCATAAAGCTCAAATGACAATATTTTAGTGAGATGACACAGATATGTCAATATATATAGGAAGATGTGGTATGAGTGCCAATGAGATAACTCTCCATCAACGTTATAATCTATAAACCATTATAGGCCAAGGTACGGCCTTCAATACGGAGCCAAGGCTCCGTATTGAAGGTTTTACACTAGTAATTTTTTACACTAGTAATTTTTGGGGCCTTTTATATCTTGCTGTTCGGTGTAAGCCAAGGCTCCGTGTTGAAGGCCGTATCTTGGCCTATAATTGTTACTTTTAAAAATTGTTACTTGGATTGAGAGTTATCTCATTGGCACTCATACCACATCTTCCTATATCTATTGACACATCTGTTTCATATCTGCTATTGTTCACTTAAATATCGTCATTTCAGCTTGATGGACCAGCAATAGGTTGTAATTTAGGTCGGATTGATCGATCCGACATCTCTACTTGATCAAGATTCGTTACTATCAGAGCTCTATCTGCCTCGACATCAACCCTAACACCACGACCACGTGTTCTAGTAGATTTTGGTGGCTTGATTGTATTTTTTTTTCTCGAGAAATCTACGTATTAATTAGAAATAGAACTGAAAAAGGAATGATACTGTATTGATATGGAGCACGATGTTGACGTTATTGCTGAGAGCGTAGTAAGATCGCTTTGAGCGTAGTGTAATCGTGGTAAGAACGTGCTATAATCGCAGTAGAAGCGTGGTAAGATCGTGTTGCAATAGGATAACTCGTGGTATGGTCGTAGTGAGAACGTGACGAGCGTAGAAAGATCTTGATAAGCGTAGTAAGGTCGCAGAATAAGCGCGGTGAGAACGTGTTATAGTCGTAGCGGGATCGTTGTAGAAGCGTAATTAGGACGTAGTAGCATCGTGAAAGCAACGAAAATTTGCATTTTCATGCCGCTCATACCGCGACCTCACCACGATCTGAATTTAATTTAGATCGCGGTGAGCGTGGTGCGATCGTGGTCTAGTGGGACGGGGGCTTTAGGAACATATCCAATATCATCTGTGAAACGGTTATTCCATAACGGTCAAAATGAACTCACGGTAAGTTGTACACATTTTTCAAGTTTGATTTTAGTTGACATTGACATCATTGTCAGATATCATAGTTGGATTATATGATTCTTTAAAAGTGAATCTTTATATTCAGGACCATCAACTTAAAATCAATAGGCAGTAAAGCAGCCGAGACAATATAGCGTGTGCACACTTGTTGTTATGTCCTTTGACTCAGTATTTATATATCTAGCCTTTGTGTTATTGCGCGATAATCATTGTTTTGTATTCTTGTTTTTCATATTTATTGATGTGCTCTGCCTTTAACATTGACATTAAAGCGGGAGATTTGGCATGCCACAAAATAAGGTTCAACCCACCATTTGTTTCTTAAAATATTCACAGATAGTCCAGTACCAATTTAGGAAAATGGCCATTGTTATATTATGGTTAGTTTCTCTGTGTGTTACATTTTAATGTTGTGTTTCTGTTGTGTCGTAGTTTTCATCTTATATTTGATGCGTTTCCCTCAAGTTTAGTTTGTAACCCGGATTTGTTTTTTTCCCAATCGATTTATGAATTTCGCACAGCGGTATACTAATGTTGCGTTTATTTGCCTACAAACCCGTCTTCTTTTCTCGAATATGACATTACTACTTTTGTACTGACATTAACAACACTGTGGATGACACATGAAAACATAATGTTAAACAAAAACATCTATACTAAACACTAAGAAAAGTTCAAGAGCTTAATATGAACTCCTTGGTAGAGGGTTGCTGGTTTCATTGAATCTAATCACAGATGACGATTGATACATTTATATGATTAAGCATAAAAGAAACCTAATACAAAAAGCAGATAGTTTGTATCGGATATGTATTCCTCCTAATATATTCTCAACAATAACTTCCAAATGTCGTATGCATATACAATTGTTAAAGAAACAACACACAATCTATTTAAGAAATGCTGTTTCATGTAAGACATGAACTTTAACGAAATAAAATAAGATGTGTGGTGACACCTTGTCTATTGATATTTTATATTCGTAACTGTATACGAATTACGTCGTTACGGCTCTATATCCTTCTCTGTCACGCCTTTAAAGCCTACGTCATCAAGTACTCTATCAAAGTATGTATCATCAGGTAAACCAAACCTGAAAATTCATACAGGGAACTTATTAGATTATAGAGATGTTTCATTTATCAGGGTTGTGTGCGTGTAAACAGTTAACATATGAGTTGTATTTAATGACAAATATATTAACCAAACCCAAATGTACACCAAACATTTACCATAACTTTACATGTAGAACCGTGTGACGTTTTGCGCAATGAATATTACTTGTCTCCAGGTGAATATAATTTTTATAGTAAAACCTACTAGATTGATACCAATATGGAATAACATCTATTCCAGTTCTGTGTCGGAATTTTAAGTTTCGTTTAATTTGGTACCCAACACTTTCACTAAAATTAATTTGGCTCGTTTAATTTTCTTAAAATTTTGACACAGTATTTACTTTGACCCTTTAACAAAAATATATAAAAATTTCAAAAAATTTTAACCAACCATTTCATCAGAAAAATTACACTGGTTATATAGCAGTTTGACAAACACCAATTTTGATCACTGAGAAGCTTAATATTCCTTTTACAACACAACGTAATTAAAACGTTAAGCTGACTTTTCAGAGTTATCTCCCTGTAGTGTTAGGTACCACCTTAAACTAGTTGGCATGGTAACCCAGTACGTAAGGAGACCTATTTACAGTTCTATGCCTTTGAGTTACAAGGTCTCTGATAATAAATGAATATTTGAATACACTAGATAGTTTTCCTCAAACCCAGGTCGATAAATTTCTACAATAATGAAAACTACAACCAAAAGTAAAATATTACACTTTAATATTTATACATGGTGATCCCTTATAGTAATACAAAAGAAAACTCTATACTAGCACTATTTTGAGAATAAGAAAAAAAACTGTAGACTTAAACTAAGTGAATAAAATTGAGAATGGAAATGAGGAATGTGTCAAAGAGACAACAACCCGACCATAGAAAAAACAACAGCAAAAGGTCACCAACAGGTCTTCAATGTAGCGAGAAATTCCCGCACCCGGAGGCTTCCTTCAGCTGGCCCCTTAACAAATATATACTGTGACGTTTTTGACATATAGCACTGCCTAAATTTTTATTGATATTGTCTATATTTTGTTGAACTACTATTTAGTTAACCTTGTGAAAACTTTATGAATTATTGAGATTACATGTTTTAATTTAATTAGGTTGACATTGTTTGTCTATGTCTCTACCACGACTGTACTTTGTATTATTATATATAGCAAGGAGTGTGTGTATTTTATGTCATGATTACCTATGTATTGTATAAATGTTTTTATATCGTAAGTTCCAGAGTAACAGAAAGCATGGTTCTATGACCGGCAGCTTGTAATAATATGTACTGTTACTTTCACTTTTGCTTTAACCGGAAGTCACGTATTGTGGTAAATATAGTGACAATCTTGAGAAATCGTATGAATTGTATACTGTCTTAGATATGTTTTAGTTATATTTTTGTATGTTTTTCAATATAGAGATATATGTTAGAGCATTTTATGTAAGATTTATGTAGAATAGAGTTTTATTCTAAATATTGTAATAGCTTCTTACGAACTATTTTTGCACTGACGTTGCGCACCTTTTCACTGTAATCGGGCTGTTATGACGTCGTTTTCTAAGACGTTGAGTGCAAAGTTATTTACCTAATAAGGAAGATTCCTTATTTGGTCATGTCTTTTATCCATATTTGGAATTTCTCTCACGCGAAATAACAACACTAGCGTAAGATTGATAGTATTTTACGTCAGTTCCAGCTTGTCCCTAGTTCCGGATAGCAGTAAAATAAACTTGTCCCATAACTTTCAAGGTACAGTTTTTCTAAAGCAGCAGTTTAGTTCCTGTATATTGCACTTTATATGCAATATAACTATTTATGCAGTTCATATATAATCGTTCCAGTTTCCAGTTTTAAACGGAGGCAGAATTTTAATAGCGTTCTTGTTTTCTAAAGATTCTAAGTTTTGAGAATAAAGTTTAATAATGAATTTTAACTTTAAATAGGAAAGGTGCGTCAACTCGGCAAAAGTTGCCGTTTGTTTCGAATAGTAGGGTGGTTGTTTATATATCTTTTTATAGTATAAAAAGAGAGTTACGAAAATAGGGGTTTATTTATTTGTGTACTGTAGTATTTTACATGTATTTATATGGAGAGTTGCTGATATAATCTGTGTTTCCTGAATGTTGATTTTATGGTATTATCTTATGTTCGTTTAATCTATACGGACTATTGTTAATTGTTGATTGTTGTTTTAAGAGATTTATTGCTGTTAATCCATGTTCCAGTTGTTTTTAATATTATTGTCTGGTGAATAAAAGTTATATTACACTTGAAACTATTTTGTGTTTCCATTCAGAACATCAAACTAAAGTCTGAGCTGATACTTGATTACATTACATATAAAAATCTATCCGACTTACACACACACATAAAAAGGAGACTGGGCGTCGATCTAGAAACTATATTTTGGTGATATGCCGTTGTGGTAGCAGTACTATAGTAATTAATTTATCTTGAGCGTTTATATTTCCTGTGAAATTCTTTTGGTTCGTTGTTGGTGTCTGTCTGGTCTGGTGGTTAGTTTTGTCGGTTAGCTTGATAGGTTCTCACCGGTTTGCGAACACGTTACATTTGGCGTCGTCGACAGGATTCTATAGTTTCAAAGTAGAATTAAAAGATCCAGTATAAAAATATTGTTTTATTTTTATTTTTTGTGATTCAAATTGGTGAGAAAGATAAGTAACAGAGATGGCAGACAGAACGCCTCGTCGCGTTCAAAGTTATACCGGGGGTAGGGACGACCTGGAACTCACCCCCTTTAAAATTGTAGCCGGTACTCCAAGTGGAGAAGTTCAAATGAGGGTTCCGGTATCTGATGTGGGGGCTGGCCCTAGATCTCCTGAGATTAGAGGGAAAGCAGATAAGGGAAAAGGGGATATTCAATTAAGGGAGAAATATGCAGAATTACTTGAGCAGTTTGAGAAATTGAGCGAGGAGTTTAGGGTGGCGCTAGATGGTTCGGACTCTGTGGATATTCTATATCCGCCTTCACAGCCTAGGCAGGTGCAGGGGCGGAATAATCGCGCACTGGCGGCATCGGGCAACAAGGGGCTACACCAGATTAGTAGTACTGATCTTAAGAGCCCTACCATAGATCAGGGTTGCGCTAATGCTGCTGAGGGGTCCACAGAGGGGTTCCAGTCAACCGGGAGTGTACCTGGGCCTGTGCATTCAAGGGGTGAGACTTCGACCGCGCTTCTGCAGGAGCCGGCGGGGCTACGGGGCAGGTACCAGATTTCGTTAGATGGTGGCAGTGAAAATCACATGCCGAATTGTGAACCTCCTCCTCAATTCAATGAAAATGTAACTACTATACCAAATACAAATAATTATGTTGTAAATCGCAGAATTAACGTACCTACTACAAACAAAAGTTCATATAAAAAGCCACCCACTTATGATGGGACATCAAGCTGGCAGGACTACCTGGTTCAGTTTGTACTGTTAGGTAAAGGCAACCAATGGACACAAGAGGAAAAAGCTATGGAGTTAGCTACTAGTTTAAGGGGAGCTGCGGTAGCAATACTCAGCGATTTAGGGGTACAGGATAGGGAAGATTATAATTGCTTAGTTTCCGCTCTAGCAGCTAGATTTGAACCCACAAATCAGTCAGAAATTTTTAGATCTCAAGTAAAAAGTAGGGTAAGGGAAAAGGGGGAATCTTTACCAGAGTTGGCTCAGGATGTGAAGCGGCTGGTTAGGTTTGCCTATCCAACTGCAGGGGTAGAGCTTAGGGACCAATTGGCCCTAGATTGCTTTATTGATTCGTTAGGTGATGCAGAGATGCAGTGGTCCGTCCATCAGAATGGACCAAAGTCAGTTGATCATGCCGTTTCGGTAGCCCTTAAATATGAAGCATTTCATGCTTCCCGCAAAAAACAGGGTATGCCTAGACCAGTCCGTACTCAGAGTGAGGTTGCAGAGGAGCAGAATGAAATGGCAGATGCTGTGAGGAAGGTGGAGCAAACTCTGGAGAAACTAACCCAATTAGTAGGGGCGTCTAATAAAAATAAGGGGCAGGGTAACTATGACAGGTGTTATTGTTATTATTGTGGAATTGCTGGTCATTTAAGGAAAAATTGTAATAAGCGCAAGAAGGATTTAGAGGATACTGTACAACAGTGTCAGATAAATCAGGAAACAAACAGGAATGCAGAAAGTTATCACCTTTCGGGAAACGGGCCACGGCTGGGGTAAAGGGCCCTACTCCAGCGTCGCCTGATTTTGATGATGGGTCTAACAATTTGAAAATGAAATGTAGAAAATTTAATAATGCCTTGTATGTAAATGCTCGGGTGGACAGTATTCCTACTGCTTGTTTGATCGACACAGGATCTACCATAACTGTTTTAGACGCTAGGAAATTTCATCAGATTCCTGAGGCGGATAGACCTGTGTTGAGAGAAACAAGTCGGTTGAAAATGGCCGATGGTAGTATTGTACGCCCCCTGGGAAAAGCTGAATTTATTTTTGATATTGGTTCTAAAACTATAAAACATGAGATGACTGTGGCTGATATTGAGTCGCAAGTAATATTAGGTTTTGATTTTTTGTCCAAGCATAAATGCAGTCTAGACTTGAAAAAGGAAATTTTACGGGTGGGAAATAAGTCAATTAAATGTAATAGCGAAAATGCAGAACAATCAGTTTGCAGAATTCGAGTTGCAGACAAGGTTTTTGTTCCAGCGGAATCTGAAATTGTAATTAAATCTTTTGTAGAGGGTGATTCATTCAATGATTGTCTTGTTCTTATAGAACCGGTTAGTACCAGTATGAGTGAACAGGGTATCCTGGTGGCTCGAACTATAGCTAAATCAAAAAATGGTTTTGTTCCCCTGAGACTAATTAATATAAGTAAACAACCCCAAATTTTACAGAAAAACATGCAGGCAGCTGTGTGCGAACTTGTGGATTCAGTTTACTCTTCGGAAGCTGAATATGCAGAAATAAATAAAATTTGTGTTGAGAAAGTTCAAAATGTTGAACTACCAGAATATATGGAGCCTATTGTAAGGTCTTGTGACGGCTTGTCCGATGAACAAATGATAAGAGTTAAACAACTTCTAGCTAAACATTTACAAGTATTTGCTAAATCCAAAACTGATCTCGGCAGAACAGACCTGATTACACATAAAATTAATACCGGTGATGCGAGACCGGTCAAACAAGCGCCGAGACGGATCCCATTAGCCAAGCGAGACGCAGCCGAGAAGGAGTTACAGCGCATGATCGAGTGTAAGGTCATTGAACCTTCGAAGAGTCCCTGGTCAGCAAATTGTGTTCTAGTAGAGAAGCGAGACAAGAGCCTTCGGTACGCGGTGGACTATCGTCTTTTGAACCAACTGTCAAAAAAAGATTCGTACCCAGTTCCGCGCATTGACGACGCGCTCGACGCGCTGGCTAGCGCAAAGATGCTGAGTACCGTCGATTTATTGAGTGGGTACTGGCAAGTCGCTATGGACCCAAAAGATAAGGAGAAAACGGCCTTCTCTACTTCGCACGGCCTATATCAATTTCGCGTCATGCCGTTTGGTGTATGTAATGGAGTGGCTACTTTTGAGCGCTTAATGGAGTTCGTTTTGGCAGGTTTAAATTGGCAGATTTGCCTAGTGTACCTAGACGACATAATCATCTTTTCGAAGGATTTTGACAGTCATTTATCGCGTCTGGATCAAGTACTCGATCGAATTGGCAAAGCTGGTTTAAAGATAGCACCGAAAAAGTGTCAGTTCTTTCAAGAAAAAGTAACCTTTTTAGGCCATGTTGTTTCAAAAGACGGTATTTCTACCGACCCAAGTAAAATTGATGCTGTTAAAGAATGGCCAGTCCCGCGTAATGTACATGATGTTAGGAGTTTTCTGGGAACTTGTTCCTACTATCGCAAGTTTATTCGTGGATTTGCAGACATCGCGAGACCGCTTCATCGACTCACGGAAAAACAGGCCCGATTCGAATGGACGCAAGAATGCCAAATCGCGTTTAACACATTAAGGGATCGTATGACAACTGCGCCTATCCTAAGTTACCCACAACAAGACTGTCATTTTATTTTAGACACGGATGCTAGTGGCTTCGGTATGGGAGCGGTGTTGTCGCAGTTACAAGATGGCGAAGAACGGGTATTGGCGTATTTTAGCAAGTCACTAAGTAAAGCAGAGAGAAATTATTGCGTGACCCGTAGGGAGTTGTTAGCAGTCGTTATGTCTATCAAGCAGTTCCATCATTACTTGTATGGTGTAAATTTCACCGTAAGGACAGACCATGGTGCCTTGACCTGGTTAATGAGATTTAAAAACCCTGAGGGACAAATAGCCAGATGGCTAGAGGTATTGTCTACCTATGATTTTGAAATTAAACATAGAGCGGGGAAACAACACGGAAATGCAGATGGTCTCTCTAGGAGGCCTTGTTCGGAGTGTAACTATTGTTCCAGACAAGAGTCTAAGGACTCGCCCCTTTTAGGTTCCGAGCAAAGTGTATCTGCCTTACGGGCTGTTTCGAATGTTCCTGATAATGACGCTGAGCTTTTAACCTGGTTCCAGAGCAAATCCTTGTCGGAGATATCTGAGTCCCAAAACAAGGATTATGTACTTTCTGATATAATAAATTTAAAAGAAACTTTCCCCTCTAGGCCAAAATGGGAAAATATTTCAAATAAGTGTCCTGAAATAAAAGCATACTGGTCTCTTTGGGAAATGCTGGTTTTGAAAAATAAAATACTTTACTATAAATTTATTGAAACTGATAATAGCGTGAAATTGACGTTAGTACTTCCTCAAAATCTTAAGCCTGAAATTTTGACAATGTTACATAACGATTCCTGTTCTGGTCATTTAGGAATAAACCGCACTTTGGCTAGAATTAGATCGAAGTTTTTCTGGCCAAATTTAAAACAGGATGTGACTAGGTGGTGTGAAACATGTTCGGCCTGTCAAAGGAGAAAGGGACCCTATCGTAAAGCAAAAGCGGGAATGAAGCAGTACCTAGTTGGGGCGCCCTTAGAAAGGGTAGCGATTGACATTATGGGCCCGTTGCCTTTGACATGGCGCAAGAATAAGTACATCATGGTGGTTACTGATTATTTCACGAGGTGGGCTGAGAGTTACCCCATGCCCAATATAGAAGCGGAAACTGTTTGCCGTTTGCTTATAGAAAATTTTATAAGTAGATATGGGCTTCCTAAACAGATTCATACTGACCAGGGCAGACAATTTGAATCTGAGTTATTTCAAAACATGTGTAGAATCTTTAAAATAGACAAAACTCGCACCACCAGTTTCCATCCTCAAGGTGGAGGTTTGGTAGAGAGGTTCAACAGGAGTTTGGAAGACATGTTGTCCAAAGTTATCTCCCGAGATCAAAAAGACTGGGACGAATGTCTTCCCCTGACTATGTTAGCCTATAGATCCTCTGTCCATGAAAGTACTAAACATACTCCAAATCTTATGATGCATGGACGAGAGGCGCAGCTCCCGATTGACTTACTATACGGTCCATCACCGGATGAAGCAGAACGAGTTGAGCCTCATGGTTACGTAGACAGAGTACAGCAAAGCCTTTGGAAGATTCACCAAAAGGCTAGAGACAAAATGGCTGTAGCTAGCACGAGGCAGAAAACGCAATATGATCTTCATATCTTTAAAAATAAATATACGGTGGGCACCCCAGTTTGGCTAAATGTCAAAATTAGAAAGAAAGGACTAAGTCCTAAGTTGCAAGACCGATGGGAGGGTCCTTATTTAATAATAGGGGTATTATCAGGTTTACTGTATACTGTACAGAAGGGGGCCGGAGCCAAAAATAAAGTTGTACATCACGACCGGTTAAAACCGTTCCAGGGTGAATTCACCAGCTGGTTGTAGATACTTGTAGCCGTTAGTTGAAATTCATATGACTTTTGTCCCCGAGTCCTATGAAGGCTTATTATATAGGCCATAGCTTACTATTTGTTGTATGTATATATATATAAACGGATAAGATTAAGGGTTTCAATTTTTGTGTTGTTAAAATAGTTGGAATTGGTTTTGTAGTGTGTCTTGTCTTATTGTGTATGGCTGTGTTGGTGCTAGGCAGTGGCAGGAACTTCTAATAAATAAGAAAAAGGTGCAGCTCTCCATTATTTTTAGCTGTCCAATTCTTAATAGAATGTACTTTTTATTTATTGCAGATGAATATGCTTCGCACTAAGGTGCCTTTCACTGTCTACCAGTGCCCAAAGTGCCCGGTGGGTTTTCCAACCGCTGCCAGGTTACTAATGCATGAGGAGCAGGTCCATGGACCACAGGATGTATGCCCGTTTGCTGGATGTGGTGTGTCGTTCCCCAGACACAAGCCAGATCGTATGCACCGCCACACCCAGCGTGTACATCCTGTGTTGAGGAGAGGGTCACCAGCGGGGCAGTCGTCCGTCAATGGTAGAAGGAGGCGACCCCGTCCCACAGAATATCCTCCGGTGAGGGAATCCGAGGTGGTGGAGGAATTACCCAACATTAATTACTGGGCAGTACCTGGGCCAGAGGAGACCCTAACTGAGCAGGAGGAATCCTTGTTCAGTCCTCCCTCAAGGAAGGTGCTGATTACAGATGGGTTGCCGGAGAATGTGTCGGACTGGGAGGAGCCAGATGTGGAGCTGATGGAGATGCAGGGATCGCCCGGCAGGTCCTTGTTAGATGTTGTTCCTGTCACGTCTTCCGTTCCGTCTAGTTCCTGTTCCGTTCCTGTAGTGTCTGCCGTTCCGTCATGTTCCGTTCCTGTCACGTCTTCCGTTCCGTCTAGTGCCTGTTCAGTTCCTGTAGTGTCTGCCGTTCCGTCATGTTCCGTTCCTGTCACGTCTTCCGTTCAGTCTAGTTCCTGTTCTGTTCCTGTAGTGTCTGCCGTTACGTCCTGTCCCGTTCCTGTCACGTCTTCCGTTCTATCTAGTTCCTGTTCTGTTCCTGTAGTGTCTGCCGTTACGTCCTGTTCCGTTCCTGTCACGTCTTCCGTTCCGTCTAGTTCCTGTTCCGTTCCTGTAGTGTCTGCCGTTCCGTCCTGCTCCGTTCCTGTCACGTCTTCCGTTCCGTCTAGTGCCTGTTCTGTTCCTGTAGTGTCTGCCGTTCCGTCATGTTCCGTTCCTGTCACGTCTTCCGTTCCGTCTAGTTCCTGTTCTGTTCCTGTAGTGTCCGTGGTTCCGTCCTGTTCCGTTCCTGTCATGTCCTTCGTATCGTCCAGTTCCTGTTCCGTTCCTGTCATGTCTACCGTACCGTCAAGTTCCTGTTCTGTTCCTGTAGTGTCTACTGTACCGTCCCTCATGTCTTCCTCTTCAGATTTCCTTGCCGCCCGGATTCCGGACTTTCCCAGGAGCCCCACAAGGGAGACAGAGGAGGACTTTGTTCCCGTTCAGATTATCCCGGCTGCAAGACCTGTCGAACATACTACATATGATTTCGAGATGCAGGACCCGAGGCTTTTCTTTGCGGGGGCACCGTCCTCTTACGTCAACTCCTGTCCTGCTCTCAGAGATATTAGGAACATGGCCAGAATTTCTTCAAACCGTACTCGTCGTTTTGTTCCGGTAGGGTTCGCATGTATGCAGAAGTTAGAGAGAGCCACCCTACCGGACGGAACTGTATACGAATTGACTTCGACATATGTTACTGATCCCAATTATAAGGAGATCCTTACCACTGATACCCAAACACCAACTACCCAAACCTGTAGTATTGGTGTTGGTTGTAGGCCCAGTCTATCGTTCGATTAATCATGGGTAAGATATCTGAAATTTATATGCTATTATAAATTGTATTTTTAAGATTTAACAGTTTAAAATTTAAAATACTTAACTTGCAGTCAAATGTTGTTCTGTTAAGTATAGTTCCTTTCATGGAAATGTCATGGTTTTAGAATTAACTGTATAAAAATTTTAAAATGTGTAATAACAATATAAGTGCTTGTACTATTTGAATTGTATAATACTATTACGTTAGTAACAAGAACTTTACCACCAAGATTTCAACTACTATCCGGATGAAGAAGATACTTAGTGGACACTCTAGTAGTGATATGCTAATCACGAAATCACTAAGGATTTATTGTACAACATTTATATCTATTGTTCAAATTGCATAAATTAAGTTAAAACAAAGGGGAGATTCATAAAGAAAACTGTAGTTTAAATGTATATGGGTTATTGTATTATAGCAGTAAATGGGTGGATATAATTTATAGTGAAAACCATTACAACCTTAAAGTTCAAATAGTGTTTGTTTATTATTGATAGTCATAATGTTAGTTACTATGTGTATGTATGATATCTATGTGAAATCAGGTAGCGGTAGTTGTTACCAGTTACCGTATTTGGTTGTGTATAACCCGCGGTCGGGTCGACCACTTTTTGTAAGGAGGGGGTAATGTGACGTTTTTGACATATAGCACTGCCTAAATTTTTATTGATATTGTCTATATTTTGTTGAACTACTATTTAGTTAACCTTGTGAAAACTTTATGAATTATTGAGATTACATGTTTTAATTTAATTAGGTTGACATTGTTTGTCTATGTCTCTACCACGACTGTACTTTGTATTATTATATATAGCAAGGAGTGTGTGTATTTTATGTCATGATTACCTATGTATTGTATAAATGTTTTTATATCGTAAGTTCCAGAGTAACAGAAAGCATGGTTCTATGACCGGCAGCTTGTAATAATATGTACTGTTACTTTCACTTTTGCTTTAACCGGAAGTCACGTATTGTGGTAAATATAGTGACAATCTTGAGAAATCGTATGAATTGTATACTGTCTTAGATATGTTTTAGTTATATTTTTGTATGTTTTTCAATATAGAGATATATGTTAGAGCATTTTATGTAAGATTTATGTAGAATAGAGTTTTATTCTAAATATTGTAATAGCTTCTTACGAACTATTTTTGCACTGACGTTGCGCACCTTTTCACTGTAATCGGGCTGTTATGACGTCGTTTTCTAAGACGTTGAGTGCAAAGTTATTTACCTAATAAGGAAGATTCCTTATTTGGTCATGTCTTTTACCCATATTTGGAATTTCTCTCACGCGAAATAACAACACTAGCGTAAGATTGATAGTATTTTACGTCAGTTCCAGCTTGTCCCTAGTTCCGGATAGCAGTAAAATAAACTTGTCCCATAACTTTCAAGGTACAGTTTTTCTAAAGCAGCAGTTTAGTTCCTGTATATTGCACTTTATATGCAATATAACTATTTATGCAGTTCATATATAATCGTTCCAGTTTCCAGTTTTAAACGGAGGCAGAATTTTAATAGCGTTCTTGTTTTCTAAAGATTCTAAGTTTTGAGAATAAAGTTTAATAATGAATTTTAACTTTAAATAGGAAAGGTGCGTCAACTCGGCAAAAGTTGCCGTTTGTTTCGAATAGTAGGGTGGTTGTTTATATATCTTTTTATAGTATAAAAAGAGAGTTACGAAAATAGGGGTTTATTTATTTGTGTACTGTAGTATTTTACATGTATTTATATGGAGAGTTGCTGATATAATCTGTGTTTCCTGAATGTTGATTTTATGGTATTATCTTATGTTCGTTTAATCTATACGGACTATTGTTAATTGTTGATTGTTGTTTTAAGAGATTTATTGCTGTTAATCCATGTTCCAGTTGTTTTTAATATTATTGTCTGGTGAATAAAAGTTATATTACACTTGAAACTATTTTGTGTTTCCATTCAGAACATCAAACTAAAGTCTGAGCTGATACTTGATCACATTACATATAAAAATCTATCCGACTTACACACACACATAAAAAGGAGACTGGGCGTCGACCTAGAAACTATATTTTGGTGATATGCCGTTGTGGTAGCAGTACTATAGTAATTAATTTATCTTGAGCGTTTATATTTCCTGTGAAATTCTTTTGGTTCGTTGTTGGTGTCTGTCTGGTCTGGTGGTTAGTTTTGTCGGTTAGCTTGATAGGTTCTCACCGGTTTGCGAACACGTTACAATACTAATGTCCAAATTGTACACAAGAAACTAAATTAAAATAAAATGTACAAACATGTATGTTTAACTTACGCAGCATTTGGCTCTGGATTAGTTTTATGACTAATATCCTTCCAAATTACTCCAGTTTTGCCCGTTGTTCTCGATGTTCCAATAGTAAATACCAATCGTCTATCAAATGCTTTTTCAATAGCTTTACAACCAACTGACCTTTCGTGTTATTTGGAAGATATGCTCGTCTTGTTATTCCTTCAAAGAGTCTCCCAGGATGTGGATGCTCTGCCTGCAAAAGAAAAAAAAACAACTTTAATACGAAAAATAAGTAAACCGGTTAAACTTTGAAGTGAGCGAGACGGGTTATATCCACAGAATGATTATTTTCTGCTGTGCATTCATGTCTCCATGTAATATAGACTCAGTTAAATATAACGGTATCTAATAGGAGATACTTGGTAAATGTAGATCCGACGGCTGTAGATTAAAGACCACGTAAACGTCTTTCTTGAGTTGGGACACAGACTGCTTCAACAATAATGAATAAAAATTAAAAACCTTGAATGACTGGTTTTATGTAACACTTTGTTCTAGGAAATATTGGATGCCGTGAAAAACTATTTTTAATATTTCAAATTATGTTTTGTTAATGCTAAGGTATAATGTGAAGATGCTAGCATATAACTATTCAATTTGGATATGCTAAAGCCAAACAAAAGGCTTATTTTAATTCATTTGATTGCTAGAAATTGTCATGTTTGTAATTATATTTCTTTCGATGTCGCCTTTCTGGTGTCGGCAGTATCTTTGTAATAAAGTGTACAATGTGCTGCTACTCCTCGAAATATGAGTTATTGAACGGCAGGTATTTTCTGACTACGTTATCATGGTTATAACATTGGTAAATAATTACTTACTCCTTGTATACCTGATGGTATAACATACACTATTTCAATAGTGTCTGTACCAGGAAAACCACACAGTGAGGAACTTTTGATATTAGTTTCCCTTCTTCCTTGGGGCTGTATTCCTGTGAGTATTCCCTGTATACCACCACATTGTGGACATGTTGGTTCATTCTTAAAATGGTGATCAATACAAACGGAACAGAACAAATGGCCGCATTGAAGTTTTTTGGGTTGCATCATTGTGTTCCAGCAAATACTACAGACTTCTGAGTTTCTACTATCCATTCGGGTTCTGACACGTAATTTCGCTGCACGTACGTTTGTGCTTTTACAAAATGGTTTAAGATTTTGTCTTCCCGGTTCTTGTTTACTAATTATATAACATAACGCTTTCCAGATTTGATAAAAGCTTTTGCAAATTCTTGTCTGATCAAACTAATAAGAGCATAGTTTTTATCTCCAAAATATATTTCAAGTAAACTTGAAGTATTATTTCTGATTCTGCTGTACTCTTCTATTGCTTTGCAGTATTCTTTAGTACACATATCTTTAGGAATTGGGGAAATGCCTGTAACAATAAAAATATGATTATTAAACGATTTTAATTTTCTTCTTTGCCTAAATAATGTGTTATCTGTAACGTAGATTAGATTATACTCATACTTAGTATTGGGAATCCCTGTCTTGAATAAGATATCATGAGGTTTATACTGTAAAACTCTTACTACAGTCAAACATCAAGCCTACATTTTTATTATAATTTTGAAAAGTATACATATTACACAAATAATGGGGGAGAGAATTAAAGTAACTCCAAATTTATTAAAAATATTACTTCCTTGTTAATCAACAATTTAAAAGAATCGCATGCTTATGACAAGTACAATACGTTTATAAAATTGAGAATGGAAATGGGAAATGTGTCAAAGAGACAACAACCCGACCTATATATTCCAATAGATGTTTACAATTTATTTTAATACAAACAGAGACGAGAAAAAAAATAGAATTTATTGAAAGTATACCAAATCATTTAAAGATATGCGAGTTTAGTTTGTCACATCAAATTACAGACCTGCTTATCTCTTGCAATGTGAAATTATTCTAAACTGTACAGTTCACATGTCAGCAATATTCTACTTAAAACAAAAAGACAACTATGAAAATTTCTTGTACATGATATATATATAACCATGGTTTATTTCAAGTGTGGATTGTTTGTTGATCGTGTATTTCATTATACCAAATACTCCATGTGTTTTTGAATTGATGAACATCATTACAATGTCAACCGTATGACATTTTACTAGGAACGTTAGTTAGATATGTGTATTTTAAAAGCTATATTCAAGGACATGATTCTTTTCTTTTACTACAACAGAAATGCTATTTCAACTTTCGTTTTAATCTTTTCCATATACTGGTTCACTGTTTGTCTATATGTATCTGCAACGTGTTTTATCTTTTCAGTTTTATGCTCATTGTGGTTACTTGTCATACATTCTGCGCATGTGAGGCCTTCACATGTTCTACAATAATAAAGAAATTGCTTCTTATGAGTTTCACAAACCGGGTGGGGTTGTAAACGCGATTTCCTTCCATTTGAATATTTGCCACCTTGTGACCCTGAAAACTTGGAACTTTATCATGAACATTTTGTCTACATATAACACATAAGTTCTGATGACAATCTTCACAGTATAAATCTGCTACTGCTATTTTGCAAAATCCACACTTTATCGCTGGAATTTGAGCCATGTTATTTCTACTGTTATTATATTTTTTTTCTTCTCGGTCACAAATATGGCTATCATACTTTTGATAAACGTCAGCGATCTATAAATAGTGGATGACGCACTGATAAACAATTACCTATACTATTCTAAATGACCATGATAGCTTTTTAACGAAATTCAGTATAGGGTATTGACTTGAAGACAGTAGCTGTCGTGACAAAAGGTCGCACTAGGTTCTGCCTGTTGGGCACAGTTTTGTTTTAAAACAACAGCTAACTAATTGGTGCTGTTATATCTAAATATAGAAATATTTATTACAGTTTTTCTTTACTTTAGTTTACGGACTTTAACTAATCCGCTGTAAAATAAGAAAACAAAACGTAAGAAGGAAAATAAAAAAAAGTATATATCAAACGTTTTCTGATTAAATTAAATGATTTTTTAATGTTAATTGTGATAGCAAGCTCACTCCCAACACCGATGAATTAATTGCCCTAATTATGGGCGGGCACTAAGCCGGTGCATTATATGATATGGGTTTGAGATCTGCTGATCTACATACTTTTTTTCTGCGGTATATAAAATTTAAAGATTTCAGGAAATTGAAATAAATACATTTTTTTATTAATTTTTATATGAGAAGAACATGCCAAATATTTATAACAATGAATGTTCATGCATTGTTTTTTTATGCACAGAATGCGTTATCCGTATTTGGGGATTACCCAAACCTGTATATTTTAAGAAATGTAAACAAGGTACTACAACTCGTCATCGAAACATGGGAAATGATTTATAAAATTGAGAATGGAAATGGGGAATGTGTCAAAGAGACAACAACCCGACCAAATAAAAAACAACAGCAGAAGGTCACCAACAGGTCTTCAATGTAGCGAGAAATTCCCGCACCCGGAGGCGTCCTTCAGCTGGCCCCTAAACAAATATATACTAGTTCAGTGATATTGAACGCCATACTAATTTCCAAATTGTACACAAGAAACTAAAATTAAAATAATACAAGACTAACAAAGGCCAGAGGCTCCTGACTTGGGACAGGCGCAAAAATGCGGCGGGGTTAAACATGTTTGTGAGATCTCAACCCTCCCCCTATACCTCTAACCAATGTAGAAAAGTAAACGCATAACAATACGCACATTAAAATTCAATTCAAGAGAAGTCCGAGTCTGATGTCAGAAGATGTAACCAAAGAAAATAAACAAAATGACAATAATACATAAATAACAACAGACTACTAGCAGTTAACTGACATGCCAGCTCCAGACTTCAATTAAACTGACTGAAAGATTATGATTTCATCATATGTACATCAGGCACAATCCTTCCCGTTAGGGTAGTTTGCTTTATGTTCTCATTTGATCTTCTATTTTGAATATAGTATGTACAGTTTCATCATTTAGAAAATAATCATGATACATATATCTTTACTTAAAACGTAATCGATGTCGGGAGTTTTTAAAGGTTACTTGTGTTAGTAACCATGGTAACTGAAAGTGATTTTCAAACCTCTCAAATATCCACTTGGTGTTTTTAATACTTACTGCAACCAAACAGATGGAAATTAAAACATTTTGTCAAGGATTTGTCACTTGTTACGAAAAGAATAATTTACTAAACTGTCTAAAGCTTTCTGATTTGAGTTGTAGTATGTAGCAGTTTTTAGTCTGTATTATACCCAATGAAAATATGAGGGGGATATTGAGTTAATGTAAATGAGAAAATATTCATTACGAATACATGGCAAAACACAACAAATAAGGAACGTTTTCATTGTTGTCCTTCATCTTCAAGTCACCACGAGGCATTCAACGATGATCAATATTTCTCATAACTGGTAGTAAGTTCAAGTTGACCCTTCGCATCAGTTTGAGCAGAAAGCATTGTTAAATATCATCAAAAGCTACATTCCTATGTTTATGATTGTTTATTTCACCAAAAGCGAATAGAGATGAAAACATAATGTCTAGGATTTCTCAGTCTTTACTGAGAGGAATATTATGATATTTGTTTGCTTGAAGATTTTTATATCTTTTGTCAAACGAAGTTAGGGAAGGGATTTAGTGTTTCGTTTATCAATCATAAAGTTCAAGTTCAAGGGTACGAGTGCTGCCTTTTAGCGGAAGTAGCCATTTTATTTTTCGAAATCTACAAGGGTGTCTTGTACATGCAAGATATAAGGCTTTATCTTTATAGATAAAATATAGATAAGGCTTTATAGGCTTTAACACGGGTCAGTCATTTATCGTAACCCTTCCGACGGACTTTCATCGTTTCTCAAGACCACACTCGCAAATGGTGTCAAGGAAGAGCCGGAACGGGAATCGAACCAGGAACCTTTGTGTTGGTAGTCCGATGCATTTACCACTACACAACGGCTCTCCATCTATCTGTGGAAGTATAAGTTATAGTTCATGAGATTATGTTTATGAGGTTTGTTCATAGATGCGTCTTGAATAAACAAGGGATCGTGATAAAAATAAGGTAATCTTGACCTACATTATGAATATGAGTGTATGATTAAAGTTTGCGTTAGAGTCCATATCTGAGAAACAACTCGTGGAGAAATGATATTTTGTCAGTAGATGCGTCTGTTATAGTCAAAATTGAGGGTTCTAAAAAATGTCATCTTGACCGAAAACTGATTGATGAGGAAATGAGGTGAAAGGCTGCGTTTAAGTCCATAACTGAGATGACGAATGCACATATTTTGTTTGTAGATGTAACTTTGATAGTCACGAGTTTCAAAATGAAGTCTTGAAAATGCAACTTAAAAGATATTCGTTTTCATCAACTGCACACTTAAGTTATATCTTAAAGCATCATCATAACTAACTAATTTGATTGGACTAGTTCTGTCAATTGAGGATTAAAGTTAATTCAATATAAACATTATTTATATAATATTTTGCACCTCCATATTTCCGGCCCAAAAAAATTGGTGCGTGAACCAATTAACTCTCTTGTCCTTCTTTGAGCTAGGTCGGCACACGATTGATAACGTAATTGGATTACCTGATGTAATAAAAGCATATATTTCCGGTCTACCGTACAAGTTTAACTGTGAAAAGAGTTGCTGAAAAAGAAGTATTAAAAACATAACTTAGAATTTTATATTGATAGGATAGCAGAGAGGTTGAGCGATTGTTAATGATGTATTTATGTTTAGATTTTAATGTAACTAAATGAAATAATGTCAAAAAGATGATGGAATTAAATTATTTAAACCTATATTATATTTCTATGTTACAATGCGGCATATAAAAAGGGCTGGTTTTGAAAAATTGATTTTCCTAAAAAAAAAAAGGTAATTGCACAACTAGATTTGATATAAAGACTCCACAAAATTAAAAACATACAAAAAAGGAAAATAACAAGAATATTTAATATTAAACAAGATATGAGCATAACAAATATAACATCAAACTAAATAGATGAATTTGGAAGAGAAAAGTACCGTGACACATCTAATTATAATGTGAATTCGCACTCAAATATAAGTGGAAACATTTGACACAAAAGAAACACAACGTTAAAATGTAACACACACAGAAACGAACTATAATATAACAACATGAACACTAAATATATTCCTGACTTGGTACAGGACTTTTTTTAAATACAAATACATAGGAGAACATATTTGACAAAGAAACTCACGAATAATAGCTAACAAAAGGCACCAGGTTTAAAATTTAATACGCCAGAAGTGCGTTTCGTCCACACAAGACTCACTAGTGACGCCCATTGTAACATTGGTGTTCATAGCACCATTCAGTTTTGAAATTCTGTTTTGTTTTAACGACCCCAAATCCTTTATTCATTCTGAAATAGTATTCAAGTCTTCTTTTAGAGTTATTTCATTTTAAGTTATAAAAGAAGAAGAAAAACGAACACAAAGTGGCATTCAAAAGGGAAAGTCCTTTATATAAAGGCAAAACCAAAAGCTCAAACACATCCAACGAATGTAAAAACATCTGTCATATTCTTAAGTTTGCTTAATAAAAAAAAACGGTGGATAAAACCTAGTTATATAGCTAGCTAAACCTCTCACTTATATGAAATTCGCACAGAATGCCATTATATTGACAAAAAAATGTGTATGCAACTTCCCCCCCCCCCCAAAAAAAAAACAAAAACAAAATAACCCCCAGATATCTTAAGTAAAAATGTAAAGAAAATGCGTAATAGCAGCCAACATTGTAGCATAATCGTTATCACTAAAAAAAATAATAGTTTTATGAAAAAAGAAAAACAAAATGATATACAGACACTTTATAGATAAACTTCGTAAGCAAAACTGTAAGACCAGAACACAAAATTTACCATATCATAATACCACAATGACTGAGTTACAAAAAATGTTATATATGTAAATGTATGGTGCTAATTATATATAACGTAGATGTTAAATGCAAATACAGAATTTACTAACGGACGATCGATAAATGATTTGAAAAACTGTATTAAAATCATGTACACATGTATGATATTTCATTTTCTATTCAGTATTCAAAATGACATATCCAAAGCCTTAAAAAAACTTATAAAGTATTGAAATTCTTTATCATACATGTTCCTTTTAATAATATCAATCGGATCGATTGGTTTAGATTTTCTGTAAACTTCTTTTGACCTCAATCAATAATGTCGGGAATTTCTATCTATAAGGAATTCCCACTAAATAACACGTATAGTTTCATGGCATATGCTCTAAATTTTATTTGCTAGTTAAAAGTTGCAGTTGTAAGTACAATTATTATAGTTTAGGTAAATACACTCTTCATAGATACATGGATGACATGATTTATAGCATAGATTTGCTTTTTATTTACCATTTTGTCAAATAGTTATTCAACTGTTGCGGTTCTTATAAATCCTTTGTTTTAACATATTCGTCTTTATATCAGAAAAGCTCGCCAGGGCGTATTTTTTTTAAAAGAGCTAGTTTAATGCGTAATAGTACAGGGTCTGATTTATAAACATACTCACAAGTTATTGTAATTTTTTTAAAACTGGTATTATCTTATTTTGATGAAAAAAAGTATGCGTATAACAGAGACGCGATTATGTTAAGAACATTTATATATATTTTACAAGATTGGTCGTTTATATAACGGTACCAATTTTGTTGCACCAGATAAATATACAGTGTTATTTTCCATTGTTTAACGCCAGCGTACATTTAAGATAAATAAATTGAATGAAAACTACGGTTCCTTATTTATGCATTGTGATTAAAAATCCGTATGTATCATTACATTGTATACAACTCTGTCTTGTATTGCTCTTGTCGTACTATTGCAAATATTCAATTTCATGACAGTATCATGTGTCTCCATCAATTTACCAAAGTACTATCACATGGTTAGGTTAGAAATTAATGGTAAATCCTAATTTTTAGTGTTTTAATGTCTTATTATACCGTTTGAATTTCTTAACATAATTGCACGACTCGATTCTAAATTAACAGTACGTGGTAAGATAATCGTTGCAAAGAATCCTGCTCAAACTTTTGTGAAAGACGATTTAAACTTTGAAGTGTTGCGAGGGTTTATGTTCTATGTTGAAGGCAATTGTAGTGAACTGCAATACAAGCACCGTTCAATTGAGTTTAGTTATACGTCTTGTGTTTCTGTCTTTTACCTAGATTTTCTGTATTTGGCATGTGTAGTGCATCATAACACAAGACATTGTTACGTGTACCATGATAAACTTTGGTGCAGGACTGCTGTGTGTATTTTAAACATGGAACTCTTGACTAGACTATGACTTTTTGACTCTTGACATATGCACGTAGGGTGCGCAATCATGATACAGTGTGTTCCTTGGTATATTACCTTGACCTCAAAATAAAATTTTCTATTGATCTTGCTTCTGAATATGTGGCATGAAGATGTATGGTCATACGATGGTGAGTCTAGTGGCACGAGAAACTTCATGTGAGCTTGACCTTTGCACTCAATGTACAACTTGTATATTTGTTTGAATAAAATAGAGAATTGCCTGATTGGCACCCATACCAGCTCTCCTTATATCTATGATGGTATATCTATATATAGATATATTTGTTAGTATTGTGTACCACGATGACCCTTTTCTCAAAATCTGCTTTGTGTTTTTTGACAAGAAACTCTTGACCAGACTATAACTTTTTCACTCTTGACCTATGCATATTGGGTGTGTCTCTTGGTATGATTACCTTGACGTCAAGTCAGGAGTCTCTGGTTTTGTTAGTCTTGCATGTTTTTAATTGTAAATTAAGTTTATGTTCTGGAGTTTGAACTAGTACACATTTTGTTAATTGGCCTTATAAAGCCCGCCTCCGGGCGAGGGATTTTCTCGCTTTGTTGAACACCTAATGGTGGCCTTCGACTACTTTCTGCTCTTTTGTCATGTCTCTTTTACACATTCCACATTTCCATTCTCAATTTTGAAGAATATTTGGTTCAAATGAAAACTTATTCCTTTGCTTTCCGTGAAAAATTAGAGATGACATTAATCCACCATTTTTCTACATTTGAAAATGCCTGTACCAAGTCAGGAATATGACAGTTCTTGTTCATTCGTTTTTGATGCGTTTTGTTATTTGATTTTGCCATGTGATTATGGACTTTCCAAATTGACTTTCCTCTAAGTTCAGTATTTTTGTGATTTAACTTTTTACTGCTTCAGTAGCACCATGTGCTGCCAGTTGTGATAGATAATGCAAAATGTTTCAATCATTTTACCTTAGATTTTATTTCATGGACATTTAGGTATGGATAGTATGTTTTTACGTCATAAACATGCACACATTAGGTATACGAGTATCAATAAACTGAACTCAGTGCAAAGCTCTTTTAAATTACATTTTAACAGAGAGCTCAATCTAGTGAAACACTTTGTTATGCTGGTCACATGTACTTGAAACATCACTGTCTATTACCAAACTGCACCGAGGTCCTGAAAAAAATATGCAAGTTAATTCTATTTAAAGTAACATTCAATGGAAGTAAATAAGCTGTTCACTGAAATAAATGAAAAATATGTCTATTTGCCACATATACCCCTGCTTGTGGAAAAACATGAGTAAACTTCCACATATAGATTTGGTGAGGCAAACTAAAGTTAAAAAACGGAAACAACAGATTTAGCATTTTTCCTGACTTAAGGCCCCGAGTTGACCTTTGTATCATTGGTACTTGTACCACATCGTCTTACATCTTATATCTCACGAACAGTGACGCCAACCAATATCGAACTTAATAGAGCTGTGTTATAGGGGAAATAAACATTGCATATAAGGTGTATAACATTTGATTGAGTCGAACTTATTTAAGAGAACGGAAACGAAAAATTCAGCATTTTCTATGTTTTTAAAGGAACATGATTACTTATTTAATTCTCGTTTGAATTGGTTTACATAGTCATTTCGGTGCCTTTTATAGCTGACTATGCGATATGGACTTTGCTCATTGTTGAAGGCCGTATGGTGGCCTATAGCTATAAATTTCTGTGTCATCTGGTCTCTTGTGGAGACTTCTCAATGGCACCCATGCCACATTAGGTGGAGGGTGGGGATTCCGCTAACAAGTTTAACCCCGCCCTTTTCTGTATGTTTGTGTCTGTCCCAAGTCAGGAGCCTGTAATTCAGTGATTGTCGTTTGTTTGTGTTAAATATTTGTTTTTTGTGCATTTTTTTTGTACATAAATTAGGCCGTTAGTTTTCTCGTTCGAATTGTTTTACATTGTCATTTCGATGCCTTGTATATCTGACTATGCGGTATGAACTTTGCTCATTGTCGAAGGCCGTATGGTGACCTTACAGTTCTTAATTTCTGTGTCATTAAGTCTCTTGTGGAGATAAATCATTGGCACTCATGCCACATCTTTTTTTTTATATTTTCTATGAGTTTTGTAGTATAAAGTTAAGGCAAACTTAAGTTTGGGACGTTCATGACGGACGGACAAGGGTAACACTTTATGCCCCTCAAATATGGCGCCAACACAGAAGTTCTGACTATTGTTCTGGTGATAGCCATCCCACTTGCACTGTCATTAACACACACACAATTTTATTTTAAAAATATTCAATCTTAATTTTGATTTCTTTATGTTTGGCCAAATGGAAAAGTGGTTATATGCATGTCCTTCACACGGAGTATCAAATTTGACAAATTTATTGTACATATACATTTTTGCAAAATTTTATAGCTTTTTTTGCAACTAATTAAAGCTTACAAACTTAAATTTATCATCTCTTTCTTTTGCATTTGTATTT
Source organism: Mytilus galloprovincialis (assembly GCF_965363235.1). Lineage (NCBI taxonomy): Eukaryota > Metazoa > Mollusca > Bivalvia > Mytilida > Mytilidae > Mytilus > Mytilus galloprovincialis. Next base: position 66,155,061 of record NC_134850.1, on the reverse strand, counting down.
TAATATTCTGTTTCGAACAAGACAATTTTGTTACATATACATGATATACTTGACATATATTTCTATCAAATCTGCCATTATTACAAAGCCAATTAAAATTAAATTCAGTCGAACTTGAAAATTAATGTGCAATCAAATACATATATCTGCAAGTCGTCAAATGGTCAGGTGGCTAGATGCACATCGATGGAACCAAGGTTTAGATCCAGAGTGCCCATAAAAAAAATAATTCCATTCGGAATTCTAAAGACTTTTTATACCTTCAACGTATTTTCAAAATCATTTATTTATTTAGTATATTTATATAAAATTAACAATGATTAATTGTTTATTTATTTGCTGCAGATTCACCAGTGAATGCTAACCATGTTTTCTCGTGTAAATGTATCTGTCCAGGTTAAATCTAATAACAGAATTAAATACATATCTTTCACTGAAAGTTATCTTTCTGCGTCAAAATTAGGACAACGGAAAAGCAACTTTACACATGTTAGAGGAACAATCTCTGTCTTCTCTAAAGGTTATTTTAAATCATCTTTGAAGTACAAGTTTTCATCTGAACGTCCCAAAATGTTCGTGAGATTAACCGAAACTGTAAGCAAGTACAACTTTACAGTTAGTGACAGATTGAAAATATCTATACCAACTGCGAGTTATTTGAATGCTTCCAAGATAGACGTTCGTGTGTTACAAAACATTCCGGAACATTTAAAAAGTTGGAATGTGTATTTTATGAAATATCCTGGCGAATCCGATGGACAATATTGCAATCATAAGTTCCATGAAAACGAGGAAAGAAAGAAATCATAAAAATCTTCCGATGATTCGTCTGCTACGCCATCGGCAGAGAATATAACAGGAAAGACATCTTCCAAATCATTTGAAGATTCGTCTTCTATGCCATATACAGAGGACTTTACAGTAAATACATCTTCCGAATCATTTAATGATTCATCTGCTTTGCCATATACAGAGGATATTATAGGGAAGATTTCTTCCAAATCATTTGATGATAGTTCAGCCATGAATTTGCAGAAGCCTTAACAGGTCGTATTGCATTTTCAGATTATTCAGATACATATTTATCTTGAAACATTGTTTTATCTTTTGATTAGACCTTTCGGGCATTGCACTCCTCAATAAAAATTGCATGTTTGTTCTTGTAGTTTAACAATAATAAAAAGAAATCCGATTCTTGATCAGACCTAACTAGAATACAACCCAACCTCCTAATCATAGCAACCAGTCTTACGGTAAAAATAAAAATAACAAACACAATCCTAGGGAAATTCGAAATGTATGTCCCTTATCAAATGACAAAATCGTTAGATCAAACACATTAAACAAAATAATGGAAAACAACTGGCATATATTCCTGACTTGATACAGACATTATCTTATGTCGAAAGTGGAAGATGAAATTTGGTTTAATAACTAGCTAATTTAAGCTCTCACATGATGTATAACAGTCGCATTGACTTCCAATAAATCTTTAACAATAGGTGAGCATACATAATAAGCACCTGTCTGTGATGCGTTGTTGATGTTGATACCTTCAATGATTTTATTGAAAACGCTGATCATGATGGACATTCCTATTTTCATCATGTAGTATTTTCAATCTGACTGGTTTTCAAATACGATATAGAGGTTCATCACAAATTATACTGACTAGTCTATATATTAGAGAAAATGTATAAATGCATCGTTTTTCAAGTGCATAACATCTCAACCATTTTAGATAATTAACAATGAAAAACGAGACTCATAACAGATGTACATGGTTTATATTCTAGGTACGTGCCTTTCGTCTACAAGTTACGAACATTGCTTAAGTTTGTTTCTAAAAAACTATAATCATTTGGTTTTTTTTTGACACATTGAACGATTGTAAAATAAGTAAATCTTTATATTTAGGATCATCAACATCAAATCAATAGGCAGTAAAACAGGCGAGACAATTCAGCGTGTGCAAACTTGTTGTTATGTCTTTTGACACAGTATTTATATATCTAACCTTTGTGTTATTTTGCGATAATCATTGTTTTCTATTCTTGTTTTTCATATTCGATGATGTGCTTTGCTTACAAACCCGTCATTTTTCCTCGAATATGAAATAACCGAATTATGGTAATTACTACTTGTGTACTTACATTTGCAACAGGTGGATGACACATTTAAACAAAATGCTTAGAAAAAGAAAGAAAGAAAAAACGCTTAGAAAAATGCTAGAGCTTACTATGAATTCCTTAATAGAGGGCTGCTGCTTACATTGAATCTATTCACAGGTGACAATTGATATATTTGTATCAATAAATATAAGAAGAAACCTAATACAAAAAACAGATAATTTGTATCGGATATGGATTCCTCCTAAGGTATTCTCAACAATAGCTTTCAAAAGAGAGACGAAAGATACCAAAGGGACAGTCAAACTCATAAATCGAAAATAAACTGACAACGCCATGGCTAAAAATGAAAAGACAAACAGACAAACAATAATACATATGACACAACATAGAAAACTAAAGAATAAACAACACGAACCCCACCAAAAACTAGGGGTGATCTCATGTGCTCCGGAAGAGTAAGCAGATCCTGCTCCACATGCGGCACCCGTCGTGTTGCTTATGTGATACATAGTCTAATTCGGTAGGTCACATTCATGACAGGGAAGAGAATTGTAGTTACGACGTAAGGAACACATCCAATATCATGTGTGACACGGTTATTCATAACAGTCAACCAACTCGTAATGGCGTCCGTAAAATTTACGAAGGGATGATTTCAACTTCACCATTTTGAATTCTTGGTTTAATAGCTTCCTTGTGAGCATCAACCCTCTATCAAGAAAATCATGATAGGAAATGCAAGCACGGGAATATCGTACCAATTGGGAGATATATACCCCGTATGCAGGTGCTGCTGGAATGTTGCTACTCAGAAATGGAAAGTTCACAATTGGAAAGCTGAAATCATCTGTTTTGTCGTAAAGTTTTGTTTTTAACCGACCCTCATTGTCAATTTCTAGATGTAAGTCAAGATAATGTCGTATGCATACAATTATTAAAGAAACAATACACAATTTATTAAAGAAATGCTGTTAAATGTAAGACTTTTAAACAGTAAAGAAATAAAACATGATTTGTGATTTCATCTAGTCTATTGAAATTTTATATTCTAGTCTGTTTCACTGTAAACCAATTACGTCGTTAGGGCTCTATATCATTCTCTGTCACTCCTTTCAAACCTAAATCATCAAGTACTCTATCAAAGTACGTCTCATCAGGAAAACCAAACCTGAAAATTAATTAAAGGGACAATTTTTTAGATTACAGATAAATTTTATTTATCAGGTTTGTGTGCGTGTAACAGATATGTCTCATTTTGAATAGGGTTGTGTACTTGTAAACAGTTAATATATGAGAAATCTTCTGATAAACAAACATATACATATGCAAAGAAATATGCATGAACTCCAATTTAAACGAGTTTAAATCTATATTTATGATTATTCCTGAACATCCAAAAAAAAATAACAAAAAAAAACTACATCATGTAGTTGCAACCCTCAAAAGATAAAAAAAAACTGATCAGATGCATACGTATTGAGAAACAACACATATTAATATACCAAACTTTGGTGAACTCAGATTCCACTTATAAGTAAAGAGTGCATGCTTGTTTTCAT